>NC_085864.1:33729177-33736677 GCF_034702125.1 Engraulis encrasicolus | reverse complement strand
CTCTCTCTCTCTCTCTCTCTCTCTCTCTTGCTCTCTCTCTCACTCTGCATCTGACTCTCTTGTGCACCCGTTCTCTCCTCTCTCTCTCACAGATTCCCTTCTCTCTCTCTCCATCTCTCTCTCTCGCTCTCTCTCTCTCTTCATCCCTCCCTCCTTCCTCTCTCTCAATCCCCCTCCTCATCTCTCCATCTCTCCCTCCCTCCATCTTCTTTCTCTCAGCTCTCTCTAACTTTCTCTACACTCTTTATGCTGAGACAGGCCCTATGTGCTCTCTTCAGCTTTGTTTGTTTAACCTTACAGTTTACCTTTGTAAATGGCTTCAGCAAAATCAGCACTTTGGTCAGCGGCACCGCAGTGATGGTCCGGGCAGCCCCTAATATAACAAGGACTCACCTCCTCCTCCTCCTCCTCCTCCACCATGGCGGGTGACTGAAAAAAATCATTCAAAGCTGTAAAACAAGTGCCATAAATGGCCGATAGATTGAGAGCATCAGCCCCCACAGCGCTCTGCCTTATTTTTTTCCCCTCCCTCTCTCTCTCTCTCTCTCTCTCTCTCTATCTCTCTGCTTTTTTTATTTTGGATTTATTTATATATTTCTTTAAAGAGCCCCCTTAATTTATGAGGGGGTATAGCTCAAACTATTATGGGATGTCCAATCCCATAACAGCCCTGGCTGCACTGGCACTGCGTGTGTGTGTGCGACCGCTGCTGTGTCCTCTGGGGCGCTATAACAAGGTGCAGTGATGCCTGTCATCCTCATCCTCATCCTCATCCTCATCCTCCTCATCCTCATCCTCATCATCCTCCTCCTCCTCATCCTCATCCTCATCCTCCTCCTCATCCTCATTATCCTCCTCCTCCTCATCTTCCTCATCCTCATCATCCCCATCCTCATCATCCTCATCCTCATCTTCCTCATCATTCAGACAGACAGACACACACACACACACACACACACACATACACACGCATGCACTAATGCATCTTGACACACGCACACACATACACACAAACACACGCACATACACACACACACACACACACACACACACACACACACACACACACACACACACACACACACACACACACACACACACACACACACACACACACACACACACACACACACACACACACACACACACACACACACACACACACACACACACACACACCAACCAATTCTCTCCCTCATCCTCCCCTCAGGACCAGTGGCTGCTGACATCCGTGTTAGTGCTGGTGCAGTCGTGGGTGGAGCCCTATCTCTACCTCCAGACCACCCTGAACGTCTACGACAACGCCCCCAACACCCTGCTCAACAAGACCAAGTGGGTGTCCGACAAGCTGCTCAGCCTGGAACAGGGCCTACTGGTTCTCATGCGAAAGGTACGAGTAGGCCTTTGTATGTCTGTCTGCCCGTCTGTCTGAGCTGTCTGTGTCTGCCTGTGTCTGTCTCTCTGTCTGTCTGTCTTTCTGAGCTGTCTGTGTTTCTGTCTGTGTGGTGGACATTCAGTTGGTTTGTCTGCCTGTCTGTCTGTCTATCTGTGACAGATAGGCCTTTGAATGTCTGTCTGTCGGTCTGTCTGTCTGTCGGTCTGTCAGTCTGTCTGTCTGTCGGTCTGTCTGTCGGTCTGTCTGTCGCTCTGACTCTCACTCCACCCCTACTCTCTCTCTCTTAAGGGAACAAGGGAACTATTTGGTGTGTGAATATGTTTGTTTTTTTCTTTTCCATACAATATGTACTGTCGGCCTACCTCTATATACCTGTATCCTATCCAGCACCCATGTTAATTATTTTGAGATGTGTGTGCACGACACATTGTTTATTTCTCCATATGTCTGTTTCTCTCTCTGCAGATATATAAGGTATAATTAGCAAGTCATCATGCTTTGTAGTGCATACTGTATGCACTGTAGGCAGCTGTGTCGTACAGGGGGGTAAAGTGTGACTGAGTCACCAGGGCCCCTTGTGTGTAGGGGGCCCACACAGTGCCTGATGTAAATATGTGCCTGGGGGGTCCATTGCAGCTGATTGTACGTAGGGCCCACAATTTGTTGCTACTGTGCGCCCCTGACTGTTGGTGTGTGTGTGTGTGTGTGTGTGTGTGTGGGTGTGTTTGCATGTGTGTCAGGTTTGCGTCTGCACTAGTTTTACATTTTACAGTACTGTATGAGTATAAATATAGTCCTACTGGAGCCGGCATAACATGTCACTTCTCCAGAGTGATTCTCAGCGACGAAAGGAACAATCCCCCTGAGCCAGTAATAACACTGTATGTATTTTTATTATGGGTTATATACAGGTTTCATCGTGTGTGTGTGTGTGTGTGTGTGTGTGTGTGTGTGTGTGTGTGTGTGTGTGTGTGTGTGTGTGTGTGTGTGTGTGTGTGTGTGTGTGTGTGTGTGTGTGTGTGTGTGTGTGTGTGTGTGTGTGTGTGTGTGTGTGTGTGTGTGTGTGTGTGTGTGTGTCGTGTGTGCTGTGTCTCTGTGTGTGGTAAATTAGGTGTTTTTCACTTGCCTGTTTTCTGTTTTGAATTAATACATGAAGCATTTTTTTTATGTTGTGTCACAATTGCTACTGCTACTCTGCTATTTCCCGTTGGGGATTAATTAGGTAATCTGTCCTTTCTATCTATCAGTCCACCTCCCCCCACCCCTCTCTCCCTCTTTCTCTCTCTCCCTTTCTTTTCTCTCTCCCCCCTTGCCTGTGCACCTGGTATTTTCCGTTAAATGTCAAAAGGTAAACAAAACGTGATATGCAAATAAACTGTTTGCTTCTAACTCAAATAATAACTTAGCAAACCCCGGTGTTCATCAGGCTGAGAGCATTGTTGCAGACTGATGTTCCCGCCACCTGTTATAAAAGTGTTGCTGTAGACAAAATATAAATCAGCCTGCCCTCCCCCTGGACCTTAAGGGCAGCACAAGACGTGACGAGACACACACAAAAAACTTTTGCTTCTCTTTCTGTTGTGTTGTTTCTATTTTTCCTTTTTCCTCCACCTGCTCTTGTTGTGTTCCATATTTTGAAACTGGCCAAAGTTTCAGCAGAAGACGTGAAGAGATGCAAAAAAGATTCATTTTCTCTCTCTCTCTCTTTCTCTTCCCCTCTCTCTCTCTCTCTGTCTGTCTCTCTCTCTCTTCTCTCTCTCTCTCTCTCCCCCCTCTCTCTATATATATATTGTAAATTTTCTCCTCCTCCTCCTGCTTCTCCTCCTCCTCCTCCTCTTCGTACTCGTGTTGCTGTGTTATTTGTCCAATTTGTCCAAATTGCTCACAGTACAAAAAAACAGCTGAGTTAATTAACCACAATTTAACTATTTTGGCCTCATAATGCTCTCCAAGTGTTGACTTAACCCTCTGGTTGTGTTAGAAACATGGTTACGTTCATGGTGTTAACGGTCAAAATTGAACGCCTACACAAAAAAGGTAATAATACACTGATTAAAAATCTGATTTGCATATTTTGTGATTAATACCTTTTAGACATCCTTTTGAAACATTTGTGCATTGTTTTAGTGATTTAGTGATTTATTCTGCTTTGTTTTAGTGATTTGTAGGCTTTTTTTCTTATCATGCACCAATTCGTTTTATTAACCCTCTGGAGTCTATAGGGCCTCTCAGATGCTTTCAGGCCGTTTGGAACACCTTTACTTTTTTAAAGTATTTCAACTAACTGTAAACATCTATACTAATGTGGCACATGGTTGTATTCTGAAAGCTTAACAAAAAAGAATATGAGGGTAAAGTGAATGTAATATAAACTGTATATAACTTTGGGAGATGTAAATAATGGTCCGGTCATTTTTGACCGAAGCACCTGTAACAAGTTGGTGTATCTTCCACAATTCTTTAGGAATTTAATTATATTTCATTTTGACCATTTGAATAGGTAAGCTGGAGGATATCATGAAGCGTCATTTGTGTATGATGAAAAATGGAGAAGTTATTTAAGAATGAAGTTTCAAAACGGTCATTTTTGACCGTAACACAACCAGAGGGTTAACGCTGCATGTTTGCACTGTATGCTGGCCTTGTTATTTCCAGATGTTTAATGAGGGCGTCCTGGTGCCGTACGAGCCGAGCCTGGTCCAGTCAGAGCTGCCGCTCGACATGCTGGAGTCCATCCTGCGCGACTACAACCTGCTCACCTGCTTCAAGAAGGACGCCCACAAGATCGAGACCTTCCTCAAGCTCCTCAAGTGCCGCCAGAGCGACAAGCAGACTTGCCTGGTCTACTAAGCACCGAGGCTTCATGGATATATAGCCAAGTTTATTTATATAGCGCATTTCATACTGTTCGGCAACACAAAAATATGTTTAAAAATCACACTCAAATAGCAATAATAAAAATCATATAGAACTCTAGATGTTGTGTAATGTTCACCTTGAATCTGATCTCAATTTTATCATTGCCATCTTTGTTCAGGGGTAATGCTGATTGAATGAACTTACATTGGCAACAGTACATTGTCCTACAGATCAAGTCAAATGAAGTCAAGTCAGATGTACTTCATTGTCAAAAATCCATGTAACAAAATTAGCACATAAGTTTGAAATTGCGTTTGACCAGTCACATGGCAGTAAAATAGCATATTTGCTAACAATGTGAAAAACACAACAACCCTGTACCAAGTCAGCACTACCCGAGGCTTGCCATGCCTAAAGACTGAACGTGTAGAGAGTTACTTGTGCACAATCCCTGGTGCTGAACAAAAAAATGTACGTATTTTTTGGAAAAAAGGTTCGCACACTCCTTTGGATTTTTTTCATCTTTAAGTTATTTTTTTCTTCTTTTTATTAATTCATTCAATAGCAAGCATGATGACGTCTCGACCTCTCGGTCTTCCTCAGATTCACCTTTTGTCCAAAACGTGACAAACTGAACGTGACATCTAGTGTTATATATGGCTGAGGCTGAGGGGCAGCTACTGTACCTGATGTCCAACACTACTGTACATTGGCCTTATAGAGGCTAATTACAAAGCCAACCTTTACCTTTAAGGTCGATTAAGTTAAGAAAAAAATCAGAAGTCTACTGTACATTGATTCAAATGTGTTTTCATGTAAGTGTTTTCATGTAAGTGAAAACACATCTCCCACATATGAGGGATATTTTGTGAAGTTATGATGACTTTTGGTTATCTGTGTTTCTCAACCATTTCTCAACCCCCTCCATTAAAAAAATGGAATTCGAGCACTAGATAAAGTGATACTATAGCATATATAGATGAACACACAGCTTGCTCCCACCTACACGTAGTCGCAATTCAGCTAGTTTTGGCCATCTCTGGTGACTATAAAAATAATGTAGCAGCTGCACCAACTTTTAATATCGCTCCTGTCTACTAAAAGACTCCACTATTATTGTGTCATTCAACGTCCTCTGGGTAGATGTAATGGTATAAGAGGAATTCCAAAGGCATATACAGCTGACCATATGCATGCATGGACTGAAATCAGTCGCCATCATCAGCACATCAAACAACGGTTTCAGTAGCAGATTTTAATTCCAGTAATTATATACACAAGAACAGAAAGCTAACTAACCTGTGGGGTAGCGAAGAAGACTAACCTAAGATAGAAAGATACCTAAGATAACCAAAAAATGCCAAATTATGCCCATTTAAATAACGAGAGATTCGTGCATCAATGAAATATTGCATTATTTGTCTGTCATTGAGCAAAGCACATTCTCTCTCATTACAGAATAAGTCATTAACATCTAACACAGTGTAGTGCTATACCCTCAACCAGTGATAAAGAGCTATTAGCTTCTTTAGTTAACATGGTAGCTTTGTAGCAGTACTCACATGTATAATGACAATTCCTTTGACTCCAGGTTTCATATTGCGCAATGGTTAACAATTGAAAAAAGGATACATTTAAAGTGATACTGTCCCATTTTTGGAAATAAGCTAATTTCACACCTCCCCTTGAGTTAAACAATAGGGTTTTACCATTCTCCTATACCTTCAACCGTTCTCTGGGTATGGCAGTGGAAATTTTACCTCCAAGCTTGCAGCTAACATTGAGTCCTATGAGACCAGTTAGCCGCCAGCTGGTGAAATTTGCACTGCCTTACCAAGAGAACAGTTGAAAGTACAGGAGAACGGTAAAATTATTTAACTCAAGAGAGGTGTAAAATGAGCTTATTTACAAAAATGGGACAGTATCACTTTAAGTTCCAAGTTGACATCTGTAATTGGAGAAGGTTTGAGCACACGCTGAACAGTGACAATAAAGGATAATGCATACCCCTTTTGTAATTTTCCTTTGGAAATGATAAAGCTTCATGATTGACAAGACATTTGCAGCAAATCACCTCATTCATGATGTAAAATATTATGTTAAAAAAAATTCTGTCAGAGTCGGTCCTCTGATCATTTCCAAGGTCTTCTGAATGCATTTTGTGCATAGTGTTTTTTCTGCATCATCTTCATGCGTCATCAGGCATCATCAATCAATCAGTCTACATACCCGCGTCAGAATGACCCGAACACCTTTTATGTAACACAATCACAAACACCTTACAAGGTTTAAAATAACAATAGACATAATATGGAGGCTTAAGCATTTTTATTTAACTTCAAGATCCAACAAACACAATTATTATAGCACCAAGACAAAGACATTACATTGAGTGTAGCTACTGGAAAATGTTTACTCCTAAACACCTCTGAGAATGTCTGACATCTTGGTGTTTGAAGAATTGATTTCAACTACATTTTCCGCCTCATTTTATTCCACACAAGACACAAATACTGTAGAAATTTGTACTGTAGTCCTGTAGGAAAACTTTCTGAGCACCTGCGAAAATGTCTGTCACCTCAATCTCATCGATCGCTACGCAGCTTTACCCATTCAATTTTTGAGGACTTGAACACCCCCAATCTCCCGAGCCCCCTGCCTTCACCCAGACACAATCATAGGTACACAACCAATGTCTTGCCTCAAACTTACCCATGCCTTAGACTTGAAGTATTTTACCACTTAAAGAAAATCAGGTTACTGCCAGTGTTGTGTGTGTGTGTGTGTTTTTTTTTTTTTTTTTAATCCCAGCTATGGGAGAGACAGAGGCTACTCCCTCAGGAAAATTTGCATGTTGCTCTTTCACCGAATCTGCATATTTTGCCATTGATTTCCGCCCCCTTTGTTCTTAACAAGTTTGCATGCCTTCCAAGTTTCTAGCTGTGCCGCAGCAGTATTCCCCTGTGACTCTGCAGTGAATATGCACAGCTCACATCCCCTCTCTCTTTGAGTCTCGCTGGTTTCACCTCCACATTAGTGAAGTAAAATCCTCTCCTTTTCCCTTCCACTCTCCTCCTATTGCAAAAGAGAGCAAAGCAGAGGGCGAAAAAACAACTGCAATTTCATTTTCCACACCATAGGTTTTTAAAAAAACCTATACACATAAGTTATGCAAGTAGACATTGTGGAGAATCGGGCAAGTGTAAAGGATTTTGGTCTTGAGGAGTTCACGTCTATAGTTCTCC
>NC_085864.1:33721677-33724177 GCF_034702125.1 Engraulis encrasicolus | reverse complement strand
CTCTCTCTTCCTGTCCTCTGTGAGCGATGTCTGTCTGCCTGCCTGCCCGCCTGTGTCTCTGCCCGCCATCCGGAGCCAGGTCCCCCCATCTCTCTCCAGAGTGCCTGCAAGGCTCCCCAAACTCAAAGATGCCCGCCACTTCACTCCTCTCCTCTCCACTCCACTCCACTCCACTCCACCCGCCATGACTGATTTGCCTTCAGCCATACAGATGTGCATCTAAGGATTTGATATTTGATTTAAAAAAAATGTTTTTGAGTGTGTGCTTTTTTTGGAAGAAGCAATTGCAGTCCAACCTACAGCAGTGGACTCGTCACTCTTTCTCTCTCTCTCTCTCTCTCTCTCTCTCTCTCTCTCTCTCTCTCTCTCTCTCTCTCTCTCTCCCTCTTTTGCATACACACACCCACACAAAGACATACACAGACACACACACACACACACACGCACACACATGCACACACGCATGCACACACACACACACACACACGCATGCACACACACAAAGCCATGCCTGTGGCAGCAGAAAAAGGGGAAAATATGACTAGGAGCATGAAAAAAAACACACAGAGGCCCTTAGCCTCTTCTTCTCCTCCTCCTCCTCCTCCCATCCCACTCAGCCCCAGTTGCACCACAGGGGCCCAGTGTGAGCCAGGTTCTGGTGTGTGTGTGTGTGTGTGAGAGAGTGTTTGTGTTTGTGTGTGTGTGTGAGTGAGAGAGAGAGTGTGTGTGTGTAGGGAGCCCAAAAGAAAAAGGCAGGCTGCCGAAAGCCATTTCCAGGGGGCTGAGAACGGACACACACTTGGGGAGTGGAACACTCAAGTCCAGGCCTTTTGAGGGTGCCCAAAAAGGCCTGCATGTGTGCATGCGTGCGTGCGTGCGTGCGTGCGCGCGTGCACGCGCGTGTGTGTGTGTGTGTGTGTGTGTGTGCGCTTATATATGTGTGTGTGCGCGTGTGTCCGTGCGTGCGTGCGTGCGTCCGTGTGCGTGTGCATGTGCTTGTGCGTGTGCGTGTGTGCATGTGTGTGTTCGGGCCTGTGTGTCGGCTCAAATGTGTGTGTCGGTGAGTCTGAATCGCGCCCCCGTCCACCCCCTCTCTGTCTAATCTGTGCCCAGCTCCCAAGGGAGAGCCAGGGGGCTCTGGCTGAGGCCTGGGTATGTGTGAGGGATGAGGAGGGTCGCCGGGGAGGTGGAGGAGGAGGTGGGGGAAGGGGGAAGAGGTCAGGCCCCCTTCCTAACCGTTCCAATGTGTGGGGAGATGTGTAAAAGAGACCCCTCACATGGGCTTGTAACAGGAGGGTAGGGTTTCAGACAAGCCAGCCTGCCTGCCTGCCTGCCTGCCTGCCTGCCTGCCCGCCCGCCCGCCCGCCTGCCTGCCTGCCTGCCTGCCTGCCTGCCTGCCTGCCTGCCTGCCTGCCTGCACGCCTGCCTGCCTGCCTGCACGCCTGCCTGCCTGCCTGCCTGCCTGCCTGCCTGCACGCCTGCCTGTGGTGCTATGAGTGCTGGCTGGGGTGAGAGGAGCAGGAGGAGAGGGGAGCATGGGAGAGAGGGGCTTGGGTGGACAAGGCATTGGATGAGGTAAAGTGAGGTGTGATGCAGTGGTGTAGTCTATGTAGAACGTGGGTATACGGAGTATACGGGCTGGAAGGGCTAGTGGTGGGTTTGGAGGGATATGCAGAGATGAGGGACTCAGGGATGGAGATGTGGATGGGGTACAGTGGTCTATGTTGCAGGTTAGGGGTTTTGGTCCATGATAAGATGAGGCAGTGGTGGTAGTGGTGGTGGTGGTGAGGGGTGGATGGGCTAAGGGAGTGTTTTTCAACACTAGGGGTCGTGACCCTAAGAAGGGTCACCTGAAATGTGTGTAAAAAAGAATACTGCTGAATATTACTAATAATAATGTAATAACCAGTGAATATTGGACTGAAATGCCATATTCGACTGAAATGGCACATACAATTTTAGACCTTAATAAACATCCATAGGTTTAATAGCAAACAAGTTAGCTCGTCATGTTTTTTTTTCTTTTTTGGTGGCTAAAAAAAATAAGAGTATGGGGTTCCCAGAAATTTGTGATGTCAAAATGGGGGGGGGGGATAAGGAACCACTAAGGTAAGGGGTGGGGTAGGGAGGGATGACTGGGGTCCAGAATGGTAAAGCAGAGTAGTGATGTATAGTGCTGCCGGTGAGAGGAAGGGGTTCATTGGGTGTGTGGATATGGTAAGACAGGGTGGGTATGCATAGGGGATATTTGGTCCATGCTGTGATAGATGTGTAGAGATGAGACCAGTGGGGATGGTGTTGGTTGGCGTGGTTGATTGGGTGGTAAGGTACAGGGTGGGGAAGGGGATGATGGGTTCATTGTGTGAGAGCTGTGCAAAGAACCGACAGGCCTGAACGCTGGAGCTGCTTCGAGGGCCCAAGCTAATGCACAGTCATTATGGAGGTGCTAGACTACTACATTTGTCATGAAACCCTAGACTGTGAAACCTAAACCCTTTAA
>NC_085864.1:33714177-33716677 GCF_034702125.1 Engraulis encrasicolus | reverse complement strand
CATTTGAAACAGATGTAGGCCTAGAAGTCTATGTGATTTTGAATAGTAGCCCAGTAAACTTCATCCTTCTGGTAGCCACAGGTCCAGGATTTTCCTAGATTGTCCCGGTGTTTATGGTCTGTCCAGGTAAATTGAATAACTGTCCCGTTTTTTTTTTATAATGCACGTCTTCATATTACCCCATTGAAATAAACACATATCATTAATGTTTCACGCTCGCACCTCAATGCAGTCATGGGTGAGCGGTTAGGGCGTCAGACTTGCATCCCAGAGGTTGCCGGTTCGACTCCCGACCCGCCAGATTGGTGGGGGGAGTAATCAACCAGTGCTCTCCCCCATCCTCCTCCATGACTGAGGTACCCTGAGCATGGTACCATCCCACCGCAATGCTCCCCATGGGGCGTCACTGAGGGCTGCCCCCTTGCACGGGTGAGGCTTAAATGCAATTTCGTTGTGTGCAGTGTGCAGTGTTCACTTGTGTGCTGTGGAGTGCTGTGTCACAATGACAATGGGAGTTGGAGTTTCTTTTAAAGGAGGAGTTTCAATGCGTCCCGGTTTTTACCACTGAAATGTGGCAACCCTACCTCAGACCCCAGAATGGTTGGAGACTCCAGCATTAGCATAGCTGCTAGCATGAGTGCCAGCTAGACACATAGCTCAGCCATGTTTTGCCTACACACAATTAAAACGGCTGCACTAGCAGTTACAGTATAGGCCTCGTAACCTAGCAGCATATGAATCATGACTGAGAGGCTCTGCACTGGACCACTTTTACTGTACTGCCGTGATGACACTTGGGTGGCCTTGGAGAGACTGCAAACTTTTATTCAATTATTTCAATCTTTTTTTTCCTTTTCTTTCAGTCTCTTTTCTCTGTCTGTCTGTCTTTCCTTCTTTCTTTTTTTGTCTTAGCTGCACTGAGGCAGCAAAATGTTTCCACCAAGCGAAGCAGAGAAGGTTGCCCATTTGAAATAGAGAATGAGTATGAGACAGGGAGCGAGTGGGAGAGAGATTGAGTGCAGTGTAGTGGAGACTGAGAAGGGGGAGGGAGAGGGACGAAGAGAGACAGAGACTTAGCGAAAATGAGGGAGGGAGGGAGAGAGGGATGGAGGGAAGGAGGGAGGGAGAGAGTGAGCAGCAGAGAGAGAGAGAGACTTGTTCCCCTCAGAGTGAGATTACAAATTCAGACATTACCTCAACGCCGTCGGGAATATGTGAGGTGAAATAGACAGAGTGAGGGAGGGAGTGTGAGAGAGAGAGAGAGAGAAAGAGAGAGAGAGAGAGAGAGAGAGAGAGAGAGAGAAAGCATGCATGCTAGAGAGAGAGGCCGTGTGCATGGCCGTAGCCAGCAAGTTGGGTTAACCGAGGTCCAACGAAATTTTTTAATTTTTAAAAATATATTTGTTAAAAAAGTACATTTTTATAGGCCTAGATGTTTATGTATAATACATATATTTATATGCATCCATGGTGTTTTGTTTTAATCTCTTGGACATGTTTGCCCTGTTCTCTGTGACTCGTTTTCTGTGGAATGGGTATATCAAAATTAACATGAAACTTTAAACACATTCATATCTAAAGGTCCCTCCAATTTAAACCCATAGCCTAATCCAGTGTTTCTCAACCAGGGTGCTGCACCCTGGGGTGCCACGGAAACGTGGCTGATAAATAAATGATGTCAGGCTATAATACATATTTGTCTGAATTTAAAAATGAATAGCCTACTTAGTCTGGAATCTTTCATCTGCCATTTACGCACAATATTAGGTCGCAGAAAGCTGCAACTTCAAACGTAGGCTAGCCTAGGTTGTGTGATGTCTCCAAATGTGTTAGTCTACTATCGGATGCGATGCCCTGTTACGGCTTGTTAGTTTGGGGTGCCTTCATTTTTTTAATGAATTCAAGGGGTGCCTCGCATAAAAAAAAGTTGAGAAACACTGACCTAATACAATAAAGTCAATATGATTATTAATCTACCATCTTAAAGTAGGCTATGGGCATAGGCTAATGACAAAGTGGCCAAATGAGTCAAAATATCCGTTGAAGTCGGTAGACAGTCCCACGAGCTACACGAATATGTTTCTTCATTTGGATACTATTTTAACGGTAGTACAGCAAAAACAAAAAAAACCAGTAGCCTATTTTCACTTACCAAATGATTTCTTGAAGTTGACATAGGCAACAAGTTAGGACTGTGGCGTGGTTGTTGTGGAGCCTGCTGCCTGTTATATGCCTATGTAAAACTAACGTCTTGTCAGCTGAACATTCTTTTCCTCGCATCGCCTGCACGCTTGTTATTATTATTATTGTTTTAGTAGTATTTCTGTACACGCAAAAGCGAAAGACGAAAGTCTATCAACACAGGCAATAATAACCCCTCCAATTTACAATCAAATTATTTTGATCTGACAGCCTGCTTTTAGCTGAGCTTAAGTTTGAATGTTTATTGGTTATTTTATGCAGCTGATGGCGTCAGTCGGTCTTTTTTCCACTAGCCTAT
>NC_085864.1:33691677-33699177 GCF_034702125.1 Engraulis encrasicolus | reverse complement strand
GGTTTACGTGGAGGAGACTGCTGGGAGGAGGAGAAGGAGGTAGAGGAGAAGGTGGAAGTGGAGAAGAAGAGAAGAGAAGAGAAGAGAGGAGTAGAGAGAGAACCGGGGGAGTTTACCAGCAGGAGAATCTGGGACACTTGGAACCAATTAGTGTCGCGAGGGCCTGCCAACATTTCTGTCTTTTCCCTTTTCCCTTTTCCCTTCTCTCTCTCTCTCTCTCTCTCTCTCTCTCTCTCTCTCTCTCTCTCTCTCTCTCTCTCGTCTCCCTCCCTCCTTCTTTTACGCGTTTTCATCTCTTTCCCAGCTCCTCTTGGCTATACGCTCTGGGAGTGGGGAGGGGGGGGGGTGTTGGCAGTGTGTCTGCGCTTGACTCTGTGTGTGTGTGTGTGTGTGTGTGTGTGTGTGTGTGTGTGTGTGTGTGTGTGTGTGTGTGTGTGTGTGTGTGTGTGTGTGTGTGTGTGTGTGTGTGTGTGTGTGTGTGTGTGTGTGTGTGTGTGTGTGAAGGGGGTGTGGGTGGGGGTAGCGGCTTCCTTCCACTTGCTATTTCTGGTTGCAGGGGGATAAGGTACAGGATGGGCTGGGGTAAAGAAGGAGTGTGTGTGTGTGTGTGTGTGTGTGTGTGTGTGTGTGTGTGTGTGTGTGTGTGTGTGTGTGTGTGTGTGTGTGTGTGTGTGTGTGTGTGTGTGTGTGTGTGTGTGTGTGTGTGTGTGCGTACGTGCATACGTGCGTGTGTGCGTGCGTGTGTGTGGACGTGACTGAAGGTGGTGCGTGCATGTGCGTGCATGTGCGTGCGTGTGCGTGAGTGTGTGCGTGTGTGTGCGGAGGGGATTGAAGATGGTGGTGGTGAAGTGTGTGTGTGTGTGCCAGGGCAGGGGGGGGGGGGGGGGGGGGGGGGGGGGGGGGGGGGGTTGTGGGCATGTGGATTTGGGGAGGGGGGAGTAGGGGCTTTGCTAACCTTTGGCTGCTGTGTAACGTTTTGAGTAACCTCTTTCAGATTGCCGACCCTATCCCACCCCCTCTTCTTGACCCCTCACCTCTTACAGTAGGAACCTCTCAGCAGGGAGAAAGCGCTGTGTTTGGGCCCGACTCTCTCTGAGTACACAAACACACCTTCAGTGTGAGAGACCACCCAAGTCACACACCACCTCCCTTCCTGCTGCTGCACAAGTGTGGGCCTATCTATGTATGAGAATGAAGTTTTGTGTAATATTTTGCTATATTTCTCATTATTTTATTTATTATTCTTATTATATTCTAGTTATTATTGCTTATATCAGGAGTGTGGTCGGTTTTCATCTTAATGTACCAACTTGATAATGAATGTTATTTTAACACATTTGCAAAAAACTGTACAAACTGACAAACTGTACAAATTATTCACAGTTTCACACCAACAGCATTTCAGGCACACCTGTTTTCTGTTGGTGTGAATCATCGTTAATCACAGTTCAGTTCTCAGGTCCCAACGTGAGTGTTGTAATGCTGTTACCTAAGTTCACCAGCAGGGGGTAGTGCATCACCTCTTTTAACCATCCATTGGGAATAAAAGCACTCTTTATAATTCTAAGCTCTGTTAGCACAAGAGTCGCCTGATCCTTAAAATAATCACTTACAGACGTCTTTTTTTTCATTCATTGAAAAGGCAAGACAATAACATGGAAATTTGATTGTTTTTGCCATTACTGATGGACTGCACATATGCCGAGATGTTCTCACCTGGAAAAGCCATCATGTCTGTAAATGCACCCCCCTCCGTCTCTCTCTCTCTCTCTCTCTCTCTCTCTCTCTCTCTCTCTCTCTCTCTCCATTGTGTTGTGTGTGTTTTTTTGTAGCTGCATGTTTTCTGTATATCAAACGGCAAGTCATGTACTACGGGGCTGACCGCAAAATCCCATAGAGGAGCAGAAGCTGTGCCTGTGCCCCAAGTCATATCATAAAATAGGTTAATGTCCGACACAGAGTTAGAAAACAGAACGGAGTGGACCGTGTCTGCCTTCAGACAGGGAAAAGCTCAAAGTAGGAATAAGGATACAGAGTTTTGAGGGGGTGGAGGAGGTTAGAAAAAAAACTTTTTTCTTTTTTCTTTCTGTCTTTTTTTCTGTTTTTTGGTAAATGCGTCATCTGTCTGTGGATATCAGTCCCAATAGGCACTTTGCAGGCACGCAGATGATTTAAATATGCGTCTCATCTTATTCTGAACAGGGGATCATTCTTAAGTTATTTTTCAGTTGGAATAGTATACGATAAATACCATTTATATAAGCACATCACTATGAATTCAGTTTTGACACTCAAGCTGAGGCAATTCATCACAAGAAACAGAACACAGTGACTCATACATTTGAGGTAGTAATTTAATATCTCTGAGGATTTAGCCAGATAAACTTCAGTAGTTCATTATTGTTGGATGAAGACTATTGGTAATATGTTTGGCGGCTCCCACGCCAATGAAGTTCGGATCCTTCAGAGCAGTGGTTCTCAACCTTTTTTAAAACCAGCGCCCCCTGTAGGCCTACCTCATCACAAGGCTGCCAACACCCCCTTGACCTCTTCATAAGCCTGCCAATGCCCTCTTTAGTAATACCCTCCTTAGGGCAGCACTATGGCTCTCTGCAATGTCATTGCAATGTTGTTATGATGCATTTTCAGCAAGTGAATAGGGTCGCCGGCGACCCCTGCTGCAGTAAGAGGCTACTAATGAAAAAATAAAATGGACTAATACCCCCCAATGGCAACTAAGCACCGCTCCCTCTCAGCTGTATCTTTCTCAACGCCCCCCCTACAGCTCCCCAACTCCTCCTGGGGAGCTGCATAGCCCCCGTTGAGGACCACTACTTTAGAGCACCGTATGTCCTTATGTTAGAGTGAGATGGCGGTAAAGTGACAATGATCTTAGGCAGGGCCGCTGACAGCTTTGGCTGGGCCTTGATACAAAGTCCTTTGGACTCTCCCCACCCATTACGCATGCTAATTAGGACCCAATTTTGGGCCCCTGTTCTGTCGAGATGGGACTATCAGCTGTTTGGTAGCTCAACTCAACGGCCAATCAACCTGCAAAAGCGATACATGGTGGTGGACATACATGCATGCCCCCAGCTAAACTTGACAGGGAGCCTATAGCGGCAGGACAACCCTGCATGGTCCCAAGACAACTTTTCTGTTTAACCCCTCCCCCTCTCTTTTCTTCTTCTTCTCTTTCTTCTTCATCTTCATCTTCATCTTTTTCCTCCTTATCTTCTTGCTCTTCCTCTTCTTGTTCTTCTTCTACTTCTTCTTGTTCTTCGTCTTCGTCTTTTCCTTCTTCTTCGTCTTCGTCTTTTCCTTCTTCTTCTTCTTCTTCTTCTTCTTCTTCTTCTTCTTCTTCTTCTTCTTCTTCTTCTTCTTCTTCTTCTTCTTCTTCTTCTTCTTCTTCTTCTTCTTCTTCTTCTTCTTCTTCTTCTTCTTCTTCTTCTTCTTCTCATGCATTAGATATTTGAGGAAGTTAGAGAGTACCGTAGGACACAAGCCGATTACAATATACCCTGGACATAGCCTACTGTTTATCTGTATTAATTTAAGAGGCTAAACAGTTGGCCCTAGGCGGTTGTTCCAAATTAACAAAACGTGGAATGTATACGCTGGGAATGAAGCAATATAGTATTCTGTCACGAGTTCAACAGTACCAGCTCTTCTCTTCCTTTATGGCCTAGTACAGTGGTTCCCAACCTATGGGTCGGGACCCACCTTATGGGTCGCCAAAGATCCACAGGGGGTCGCGGAGCCCTCTTGATTTTAAGGGCTTTCATTTTAAATATATACTATAGCCCATGTTGAATAAAAGACAAAACATTTAACTAATAAATGCATAGAAGCAACACATTGTAAGTGCTACATTGAACATTTATTCTATATTTGACCAAAGACGAATTGAGGAATAAAATAACTAAAATTAGTTTTCGCAGGAAACAGAGGGCATCTTGTGACTCCGTCTCGTGCGGGCGCTCGCGTGGTTGGGTCACCAAAGCTTACAATAGTAAGAACATGGGTCCCTTGAGAAAAAGGTTGGGAACCACTGGCCTAGTACAATGTAGTCTTCTCTCAGTCCTTATGTTTCCATCACTCCCTTCTTTTCTCTCCTAGCCCGTCTCCCTGACTGTTTGCCTTTCTTATCTCCCTCCATCTCTTGCTTTCATAATGTTTTTTTCTCTCTTCAATTACTTTCTTCATCCATCTAGCCTAAATCTCCCTCCCTCCCTGCCCCAGCCTCTAGCACGTTCTTCTTTGCATTCTTCCTTTCTCTTTACGTCTCTATCCCTTTCTCTCTCTCTCTCTCTCCCTCTCATAATCTACACCTCCCGCCTCCTTCCATCTCTGTCTCTGCTTCTCTCTCGCTGTCTCTCCATCTCTCTCTCTCTCTCTCTCTCTCTCTCTCTCTCTCTCTCTCTCTCTCTCTCTCTCTGTCTCTCTCTCTCTCTCTATTCCTCTCCCTCCCGCCTCCTTCTCTCTAAGGGCCAGCGTGCCAGCAGCAGGCAGGAGGGAACAGGGTCAGATCATCAGCCCCAGACACAGTTCTCTTGTTTGGGGCGAGGGCGTGTGCTGCTCTGCCCCCCCGCTCTCAAACTCTTGCCACTCCCTGGGCCTAATCGTTCATTCGGGGCCCGACTCGCGAGTTCTTTCCAAATTGCAAAAGGAGATAAACACACACACTCAGTTGATGGAGGCGGCTGATTGGGGGATAGGGGTAGGCACCAAGGAAGACGACATGGCAGGACAAAAAGGGTCAGTTGTCCTGGGCCCAGGGAGAGAGAGGGCCCCAATTCATTGTACGTGTGCGGACCTTTTCAGATGACTTTGGCCTGGGCCTGTAGAAAGCTGTCAGTGGCCCTGCTATGGGTAAGCACTATCTGGCATCGGCCTAATTGTCACAAACAATCTCTCGTTTCGCCAGCTATTTTTCTTTCCCCTCCCAAAAGCGCTCCCACTCCGCTCGCTCCACTCAACTCGAACTCGACTCGGGCTATGCGCATACCTCGGGGGCAAACTGTTTACGAGGCTCGCTCATTTGGGCTCGGCTTTGATGTCTGCGCCAACGTTTTTCTCAGAATTTTTGTTTTCATTTTTTTCCCCCCGCGTCTTTCTGTCTCTCCATCTCTCTGTCTGTGTCTCTCTCCTTTTTTTTCAGTCTGTGTTTGTCGATCTTATTTAAACACGTGCATTATTTTAAGCCCAGGGATGAAGGGATTCGTTCAAATAGCGCTATGATTTTGTCATCTTTGGAGGGATGGGATAGGAGTGGTCGTAGGCCTGGCAGATAGAAAGTCTTCTGACTTCTTGATTTTGCTTTCCCAGGGTCACGATCAGAAAGACGGGGAAGAAACGGGGAAAAACAGCCATGGAAAAAGAGCAAAAAAGACCTTGACTGTGGATCTTGCGATTGGACAACTGCCTTTGGTCTCAAAGGAATGACATGTGCTTTGTAATAAGGGCCGCTGACAGCTTTTGCAGGGCCAAGTCATCTGAAAAGGCCCCCCAGCCCAATAGATACAATATCATGAGGACCCAATTTGACAACTGTCCCCTTTGTCCCCCCCCACTCCCCCCGTCGCCAGCCCTGTTTGTGATGCACAATGAAAATATTTGTCTCTGACTCACAGAGACAATAAAGGTTGCGTGACCCCGGTGTCTGTCTGTCTGACTAATTGCAGACGGAGCATACAGGATAATTCCATTCATCCTTCTCAGTGTGGGTCCCCATTCAAGGTTCACATGTGTTTTCCTGCATGTTTATCTGTGTGTGTGTGTGTGTGTGTGTGTGTGTGTGTGTGTGTGTGTGTGTGTGCGTGTGCGTGTGCGTGTGCGTGTGCGTGTGCGTGTGCGTGTGCGTGTGCGTGTGCGTGTGCGTGTGTGTCCGTGTCCGTGTCCGTGTCAGTGTCAGTGTCCGTGGGTTTGGGTGTGTGTGTGTTCGTGTGTATGTGTATGTGTATGTGTCTGTGTGTGTGTGTGTGTGTGTGTGTGCTTGTTTGTGCAAATATGTATGTGCTATATGTGCGTGTGAATTGGAAATTTAGGAATAAGACAGAGAGAGAGAGAGAGAGAGAGAGAGAGAGAGAGAGAGAGAGAGAGAGAGAGAGAGAGAGAGAGAGAGAGAGAGAGAGATGGAGACAGAGAGAAAGACAGAGTTTGCATGCATGGCGTGTTGTGTAAGAATGAAAAGAGAGGGACTGAAATATAGTGTGTGTGTGTGAGAGAGAGAGACAGAGACAGAGAGGAAAAAAATAAGTAAAGGTGAGAACAATAGAGAAAGAATGACAGAGCGAGACTGAGAATGAGGTGAGGGGTAGGTACGTACTGTGGATGGAGAAAGAGAGGATGAGAGAGGGAGAGAGAGACAGAGAGAGAGAGATAGAGAGAGAGGGGGAAAGAGAGAGAGAGATAGAGAGAGAGGGGGAAAGAGAGATGAGAGGAAACAAGAGAGGAAACAGTGGCCTAAGTCTTTCCCGCTGTTCCCTGGGCCACGCTGCATGAGCCTTTGTGAAAACCAACAGGCCTCCCCTGAGTGGTGAGAACAGGAAATGACTCAACCCTAACAGGAAGTGCTGCGAGGTGACCAGTAGCAGTAGCGAGCGGCGAGGAGAGCGGCGGACAAGGGGGCTGGGCCAGCTGCCTCAGCAGCAGCAGCAGCAGCAGAGAGGAGGAAGGAAACAGCTGGAGAAAGAGAGAGAGGGGGGGGGTGGAGGGCGAGGGATGGAGGGAGAGGGGGATGAGACGCAGAGCAAGAGAGCTATAGAGGGAGAAGGGGAGAGGGAGAGGGGGGAGTGGGGGCAAAGCAAGAGAGATATAGAGGGAAAGAGGGATGGAGGGAGAGGGGGAGGAGAGGCATAGGAAGAGAGAGGTGCTGTATATAGGGAGAAGGGGAGATGGAGAGATATATGGAGAGAATGGGAGTGAGAGGGAGATAGATGCAGGGAGAGGGGGATGAGATGCAAAGCAAGACAGAGGTATAGAGGGAGACGGGGAGATGGAGAGGGAGCAATACAAGAGAGAGGTAAACAGTATGGAGAGAATGGGAGTGAGAGGTAGAGAGATGTAGGAAAGGAGAGAGAGAGAGAGAGAGAGAGAGAGAGAGGGGGGGGGAGAGAAAGAGAGAGAGAGAGAGAGAGAGAGAGAGAGAGAGAGAGAAGAGCGAGAGAGGGAGAGAGGAGGAGAGGGGGGGGGAGGGGGGGGGGGGGGGGGGGGGGGGGGTGGGGGGGGAAGAGAGAGAGAGAGGGAGAGAGGGAGAGAGGGGAAGCGGCTGATGACTACAGGCTGTGTTTGGTTCTGACAGTGAGGCTGAAAATCAATCACCTCCGCAAGGCCACAGCTTTTCATTTCACCACGTGTGTGCATGCAAGCGCCTGTTTCCCACTGTGTGTGTGTGTGTGTGTGTGTGTGTGTGTGTGTGTGTGTGTGTGTGTGTGTGTGTGTGTGTGTGTGTGTGTGTGTGTGTGTGTTCTGTGTGTGTGTGTGTGTGTGTGTGTGTGT
>NC_085864.1:33671677-33684177 GCF_034702125.1 Engraulis encrasicolus | reverse complement strand
TATTTATGTCGATATATGGCTAGGGGGTGGTCCTTTGGAGTTGATTGTACATAGGGCCCACAATTTGTGGCAACGCCCCTGCCAGATCACATCACAAGATACATCTATCCACGATTATACCTCTATAAAGTTAAAAGTCATAAAAAAACAATCACAGGTTAAGAACGGATCACCACAGGTGATATTTCAAAAAACCCATATCTCGGACAAATGGAAGGATTCCTGGAATGAAATTGACAGTTTCTTCGTTTTTTTATTATTGTTATTATTATTTCAACAGAGCCATTGAATATCTGTTGGGTTGGTGGGTGAGTGCGCTGGAGGGTGAGGGAGATGGGTGCACTGTAGGGTGGCTGGGTTTGGGAGGGTCTGATAGAGCCGTGCCAAGAATGTGAGTTTAAGAGGGGGCTGTGGGCAAACTCTCAACTGCTATAACTGCCCCAGACAGATTTATTGCGCTGAAAAAAGTGCAAGTCACCAGACAGACAGACAGACAGACAGACAGACGGGCAGGCAGTTTAAAGTTCAGTTCAGACGGCCGTTTGCGGACTCTGCAGTTACTGTGACCGTGTGCGTGCGTCGTGTGTGATTTGTGCGTCTGTCTGTCTCTGTCGTGTTTGCGTGGAGGAGGAACTGCTGGGGCGCTTTCCACATGAAGACTTTGTCTGGCACACACTGCATGGGAGACAAGGGGAGAGGAAGAAATGGGGACATGGGAACGAGAGAGAGAGAGAGAGAGAGAGAGAGAGAGAGAGAGAGAGAGAGAGAGAGAGAGAGAGAGAGAGAGAGAGAGAGAGAGAGAGAGAGAGAGAGAGAGAAGGCAGACATAAATTGGATAGAGAGAAAAGGAAGAAGTTGGGGAAAGCCAGGTAAGGTAGAAGGAAAGTGATATGTAGTAGGCTAAATGGAGTAATGGGAAGAAAGAAAGTGACACATGTAGTGAGAAGAAAATGAGTGAGAGAATAAGTGAGAGAAAAAAGGGGATGAGAGACAAAGAACATGTGAGAGAAAATATGGAGAGAGAGAGAGAGTTAGAGAGGGAGAGAGAGAGAGAGAGAGAGAGAGAGAGAGAGAGAGAGAGAGAGAGAGAGAGAGAGAGAGAGAGAGAGAGAGAGAGAGAGAGAGAGAGAGAGAGAGAGAGAGGTGCATTGAATTGGGCAGACACTGGAGTGCTGTGTGTTTGTGTTGGAGCTGTCCTCTGCATTTTTGGGCCACATGTGCGGCGCGTTTGAGAGGAGAGCAGAGGAGAGGAGAGGAGCCGGCCAAAATGAAAGGCACATTGTATCCCGCAAGAAGTGCAGCGTCGGCACTTGCGCCTCCTGGAAAACCAAATGGGCTCGACTTCACTTCGCTCCACTCCAGCTCCGGCTCCAGCTCTCTGGGAGTGACAAAAAATACAGAGACTGGCAAGAGAGAGAGAGAGAGAGAGAGAGAGAGAGAGAGAGAGAGAGAGAGAGAGAGAGAGAGAGAGAGAGAGAGAGAGAGAGAGAGAGAGAGAGAGAGAGAGAGAGAGAGAGAGGTCATTAGCTGGAAAGAGAAGTTTGCCAAGAGTTCATAGCTCCAAAATCAAGTCTCTCTCTCTCTCTCTCTCTCTCTCTCTCTCTCTCTCTCTCTCTCTCTCTCTCTCTCGCTCTCTCTCTCTCTCTCTCTCTCTCTCTCTCTCTCTCTCTCTCTTCCCTCTCTCTCTCTCTCCCCCCCTCATTTGTCTAGGGCTGTGAAATTAGCTTCATAGCTGTTTACTTTTGAAGTGGTCTGGGGAAATCGATCTGTCTCTTTGCTGCTGTTTTCATCTCTGTTGCTTTCCATTGTCGGTGAATAACTGAATTTATCCACACCAATCAATGGTAAAAAAGGAAAAGTAATCTAGATATTTCTCAAATAAACAATTTTTCACCTAAATATTATTCACATATTTGCACAGTCTTGGCCTAAGGGCTCAGTGTCAAGGAGGTATGGATTGTGTTTTTTCATCACTGCATTTTTTTCAGTCAAAACTGAAGTTGCATTCTTCCTCTGCCAGAGGGTGGTAGAGAGCCATACAAGAGAGATGCTGGGGGACTTCGGCACTTCAACCATGCACAGTCACACACAAAAAGCAGGCATGCACACACACACACACACACACACACACACACACACACACACACACACACACACACACACACACACACACACACACACACACACACACACACACACACACACACACACACACACACACACACACACACACACACACACACACACACACACGCATGCATGCACACAAATGCCAAATGCACACATGCACATACACACACACATATGTAGACACACACCCACACACCAGCACATGCACAGTCACGCACACGCACACGCACACATACACACACACTTACATGGACACATTCCCACCACTACCTCATACTCTTCTCCTCTACAACGTTCCTGGTCAATGCTCATCTCCCCGTAAAATCCTGCCAAACCGCAGTTTGTCACCCAGTTGCATCTTAACACATATTTGAGCGCCTTCCAACTATTTCTTGGGACACTCTACGTTCCAACAGCAACAAGCTATTTGTCACTCGAAAACCAAACCTAATTCGAGCCATAAAACACATGCTCCAAGCGCTTAGTGTCAAGAACTATCCCTCCTATTGTTGACAGAAGAAGTGATAAAGAAATATGTTTGTTTTCTGAAGGAGACCATGCAGCATTTTTTTGGTTGATATTTGAAGGAGGGGAAAAAAATACTAGTTCCCCCCCCTTTAAAACGCATCACTTTACATCATTGCAGTGGAGATGTTCTTGGAGGAGGGTAGTTGCGACATTCTTTATAAGTGACACGTCCAATGCCATGATGTAAAAGCTTGTCTCCCATCACTTTTTGCATGCCTGACAACACATCACATGTGCTGCACACTTTTTGCACACTTTCAAAATAAAGGGGGATTATCCCTAATCTCAGAAGATTGCACTTTACCGAAGTTTAATGGACTCGTGATATGCTGTTTATCTGTTCTGCTCCAGATAATTGTGTAAACCCGTGGGCAGATTAAGGCTAATGAAGATTAGCGATGTTAAACTACTTGCGTGCGTGGGACTCTGGACTATGTGGGACTCTGCTGCTGCAATAATGACTCCAGTGTCTCCTGGCTAATGTCTGCCCCCACCATGGCCGCCTTTCTTAGAAAGGAGAGGAGAGGAGAGCACTGGAGGAACTCAAGTGAGATTGATCATGGAGCCAGCTACCAGGGCATGGATGGAGCAATTTGTAAATGTTAATGGCCGTGTCGCTCTCTCACTCGGTCTCTCTCTCTCGGTCTCTCTCTCGGTCTCTATCGCTCTCTGTCTGTCTGTCTGTCTGTCTGTCTGTCTGTCTGTCTGTCTCTCTCTCTCTCTCTCTCTCTCTATCTCTCTCTCTCTCTCTCTCTCTCTCTCTCTCTCTCTCTCTCTCTGTCTCTCTCTCTCTCTCTCTCTCTCTTTCTTTCTGTCTCTCTTCCATCCTTCTATCTCTCCCATTCCAGGTCTTGGTCTTTCTCTTAATCTCTCTCTCTCTCTCTCTCTCTCTCTCTCTCTCTCTCTCTCTCTCTCTCTCTCTCTCTCTCTCTCTCTCTCTCTCTTCCATTCATCTATCTCTCCCTTTCTGGCTCGCAGTCTCTCTCTCTCTCTCTCTCTCTCTCTCTCTCTCTCTCTCTCTCTCTCTCTCTCTCTCTCTATCTCTCTCTCTCTCTCTTTCTCTCTACCATTCAAAGTTTTCAGATCGCGATGGCAGATGGAGTTCATGCACTTGAGAGTTTGGCATGTCTCATATTTACAGTTCCCGCAGTGTCCCCTGCATCTCTGTTTATGTTTGCTCCCCATCTCCATTTTAGTTTGTTTCTGTTGCAATCCTGTCACCCCTGATTCCACTATCCAATGACCTCGGGCTTTATTTCTCTGTTTATTTGCTTCGCCTCTCTCGTTGCTGCTTTGCTGCTGGTACTGTTTCATGAGAATGAAGAAAATTCTTTATTATTTAGATGCATGTCACATCGTCTTTCTTCTCTTCATTTAAAACATTGTGTCTTCTAAAAACATCCGAATTTGTGAATGCTTCTGTAATATACATTTACTGTGCATTCATGCATCTTGGGTTAATGCTGCCAGGAACGCCGAGAGACGGGGACAAACTGGTTAGTTGTGCCGGGCCCAGGAAGAGAAGGGGGTCAGAATTGGGTCTCCATTTACATTGCAAGTATATAAAAGGGGTGCCTTTTTCAAATGGTTTTGTACTGGGTCCGATCAAAGTTGTCCTCAGCTCTAAGTGCTACTGACAGTCCAAACAACAGTAACAACACCCAAGCCATAAGGACAATGAGGAGCATTGAGGTTTGAGGTGTAACTGAGGAACTTTACCTCTTGGTGGTATAGTGGGGCTGTGGTATTATCACTGATTAAGCAGGAACCTGAAGAAAAAGTTGAATTTAAAAATGTCTTCAACCAAAACTATAGGAAGTAACCAACTGATGCAACAACTCCAAAATAGGGGCAATGCAGATATACAAGTGTCTGTGTGGATATAAAATGAAAGGTATTAAAAAACAGAAAGGAACACACACACACACACACACACACACACACACACACACACACACACACACACACACACACACACACACACACACACACACACACACACACACACACACCACCCCACCCCTCCACCCCCCCACAAACACACACTCACACACACACACATAGACACACACACACACACACACACACACACACACACACACTCACGCATACACACCCTCCGCCCTGTCCAGTCCACCAGACCTGGAACAGAAACCCCTCTGTCTGGAGATGGAGTGAGAACTGCCGAGGCATGTGGAAAATAAATCCAGCACACATTCGTTAAACACCGAGCTGTGGGCAGATTTACTTCATTATTGGGTCCCCCTTTGCTTCGCAATTGAGTGCCTGGTCCACTGACTCCCCTCCGCTCCGCACCACCCCCAACACCCCCACTCTAATACCCCCACCCACCACACCCACTACCAGACCCCCATGTCCCATTTTAGCCTGTGATGTGAGCGGTCAATTGCTTCTCAATTGAGAACTGTCCCACCGAACAACACACACGCTCGCACGCACGCACGAACGCACGCACGAACGCACGCACGGACGCGCGCACGCACACACACACGCACACACACGCGCACACACAAACAAACCCCTCAGCCACCCACCCACCCCCAAACACCCAAACTGTAAAACCACCACCACCGTCACACACAAACCCCGCGCACACACGCACACACACACACCCCTCTCTGTACCATTTTAGCCAGGAGGGAGCCTCTGAAGTGAGCGGCCCATTTACTCCAAAATCCTACCCACCACCCCCTCCACCTCCACCTCCACTCCCCCCCCCCTCTCTCCCCCCTCCCTCCCTTCCAATCTGCAGCCCCCCTGGTGAGCTCTCTCCGCTCAGTCGCAGCAGTCTATTGCTTTTAGGGCCCCCACCTTCTCTCCGCTATCTGGTCTTGTGGGTTTTGCGGCCATGGGAAAGTAAGGCGAGGGGTAGGGTCACTCTGAAACTCACACAGCTCTACGCCCCCACCACCCCCCACCATTGCTTTCCAGTCCCATCACCACCACCACCATGACTGCTCCCTCCCCAGCCCAACATATCACCCCCCCCACACACACTGCCACACGACTCAGCTCTACACCCGCACCACCCCCCACCACTGCTTTCCAGTCCCGTCAACACCACCACCTCCACCACCACCACCACCACCACCAGGTCCGCTGACAGCTTTGGCTAGTCCCAGAACAAAGTGATCTGAAAGGGCCTCAAATTCGATAAAAACAATGTAATGAGGGCCCATTTCTGGGCCCCCTGTCTCCCTGGGCCCAGGACAAATGAACCCTTTGTCCCCCATGTCAGCTTCCCTGACCACCAACACCACCACGATGACTGCTCCCTCCCCAGCTCCAACATATCACCCCCCCCACCCCTGCTTTCCAGTCACATCACCACCAGCAGCAACACCACCACCACCATGATTGCTCCCTCGCCAGCCCCAACATATCACCTCCCCCCCACACACACTACCACAGGACTCAGCTCAACACCCCACCACCCACACCACCGCTTTCCAGTTCCACCACCATCACCACCACCATGACTGTTCCCTCCCCAGCCCAACATGTCACCCCCCCGCTGCCACACGACTCCCCAATGGCCCTGTGGACGCAGCGTCCCCTAATCTTTAATGCTCTGCAGCCTGAAACAACACAGACAAACCTGTGCAAATACGAGGCTGATTCTCTCTCTCTCTCTCTCTTTCTCTCTCTCTCTCTCTCTCTCTCTCTCTCTCTCTCTCTCTCTCTCTCTCACCAGCTCTATCAACGTAGGCTGCTGCGCCAAAGTGGAAACAACTTAGTCGGCTTTAAGCACAGTATGTTTTTGCGCCCCCACACGCACACTCGCATACACACACAAACACGCACGCACACACACACACACACACACACACACACACACACACACACACACACACACACACACACACACACACACACACACACACACACACACACACACACACACACACACACACACACACACACACACACACACACACACACACACACACACACACACACACACACTCCCATCCACCCCCACCCCCCTTCATTTCCACTTTGTTAGGTTTTATCGCTTGGACGCTTGGAGCCCACACCCTCAGTTGGACCCCACCCCACCCTAAGCTCCATTCAGCCTGCGATAAATCAGGGCTGGCCATTTTTTTTATTTATCAGTTCTGGCACCTTCTTCCCTTTTCTGTGCCCAGGACTGTGAGGTGAAAAGTCCTGCTAGAGAACTCCTTCCAAAAAAAGATGGAAGAAAAGAGAGAAAAAAAGAAATAACAGACTCCTCTTCCTTCCGTGCAGGTAGAATATAAATGTCATAAGGAAGAGAGGAAGCGATAACGTTTTCAAGGCTGAGTGAGTCCAGTGTTTTTCTTTACCCCTCACCGAGGTCATTGTGACTTTGTTGCTGAAGTTTTTATAGTATGCTCATGTCTGTAAAGGCTCTCATTCAGTCAGAACGTCTTAATCAAAAGAGCTTGTAGGAAACTGGACTTTTGATATAATAATAATAATAATAATAATTGTATTTGTATAGCACTATATCATATAAGGCATGCAGCTCAAACTGCTTAAAAAATGAAAACAAATCCATCAATGTTAAAGATGGATTTTAAAAAAGAAGTAGAAAGGAGAGACAGAAACAAGAAAATAGAAAGAAGACAAAAGAAGACATAGATAAATATTGTAGAGGCATAAGGTCCATATAGGTTGGGCCCAGGATTCTTAGAGGCATAAGGTTCACAGTGGTTGGGTCCAGGATAAGTGATAGAAAGTCACACTGAATTTGGGCGTTCAGATGTGGCCCGTGGTGGCAACAGGGGTGAGGAAAAACTCCCTTTTTCACTTGATTCATGGTCTATAGGGGGGGAAAGCTCAATGAGGTCTGAGAAAAAAACCCATATAAGTGTGCTTACTTGCAATGACCTTCTCTGAGGTCACGAAAGCACCTCAAGCAAGTATTGTGTGATCCTATTTGCCCAATGTGCTTGTGATTAGAATAATATATTCAATACAGCTACAATCATGACTTGGCTCATAAATTAAAAAGAAAAAGTGTATTTGATCAGGAAAGTGCATTTCAAGAACCATTAGGGTTTGACATGCAATACAACGGCGGGTTAAACTTGGGAACAAAGACTTTGGTTTTGACCTGGGCTGCACAGCAGAGAATACCAGGCGCACGGAACAATAAGTGCTTTCAGACCCTACTCAAAGAACAAATCAGAGAGAAAACACCCGGAAATCAGAAAGCGCATTTTCAGATTTCGATATTGTTGTTGTTTCCCTTGATGTTATTGCTATGAAGTGGCTCTCGACACGAAGTGGATTCATCGATCAATGACTTTTGCATTCGTCTCATCAAATCCCAGAAAGCCTTTTAACGCAAGAGGAGCTCTGAGGAGAGAGAGAGAGAGAGAGAGAGAGAGAGAGAGAGAGAAAGAGAGAGTTTGCACTCCATTCTGGAAGTCCAGGAATAGATGATAGGTGCTGTGCTGTGCGTCATACACACGGAGTCCATTGTGTTATGCCGTGTGTGTGTGAATGAACAACGAATGACTGAGTGTGGTGAGCGGAATGGAGTGGGCACTGCGGAGCCCACTGTAGTGCTTCCAATAAGCATCCTCTCAGGAAGGAACTTGGCCGTGTTCGTGCCCCACCACTCCTCGCAGCGGCGGTGGCCCCCATGGAGACTGCACTGACTGACTGTGTGTATTTTTGGAAAGCGGAGGGGATTGCGTTTCAAAACCATGAGAAGACACCCCCTCAGACAGGAAGACACCCAGCGTGACATGGTATATAGCCTACGTCTCTCTCTCTCTCTCTCTCTTGCTCTATCTTTCTCTCTCTCTATCTCTCTGTCTCTCTCTCTCTCTCTCTCTCTCTCTGTCTTTCTCTCTGTCTCTTTCTCTCTCGCTCGCTCTCATTCTTACATTCCATGTCCCACGAGCTTGTCCTGCCCCAGGACAGTACAGAGCAATCCCACCGTGACGTCTACCCCCAACCCCCCCCCCCCCCCCCCATAACTATCAACCCTCATCACCACCTCACCCTGTGACATACAACATACCAACATACACACACACACACACGCGCACACAGGCACAGGCACAGGCACAGACACACGCACACGCACACTCACACGCACACACAGGCACAGGCACAGACACACGCACACGCACACTCACACGCACACTCACAAATACCACCACTTAAAAATCACCCGTTCATCCAGAGTTCGACCCCGCTTTGCCATTCATCATCCGAGCGGGTCCTTCCCCACACTAGTGACGGCATCATGCTGTGGCTGGGGATGGGGTTGGTGCTGGGGATGGGGCTGGGGCTGGGGCTGGGGCAGGGGAGGGTGTTGGGACTGGGGCTGGGGATGGGGTTGGTGCTGGGGATGGGGCTGGGGCTGGGGCTGGGACTGGTGGGGGGGGTGTTGGGGCTGGGGCTAAGTTTGGGGTTGGGGCTGGGGTTGGGGGGGGGTTGGTGTTGGGCCAGGGCCTGGGCCTAGGCCTGGGGATGGGGCTGGGGCTGAGGCTGGGGTTGTGGTCGTAGGGATGCAGGGCCCTCACAGGCTGCCTGCCTGCTGCAGATGGTTATGGTTGATAGTAAATAACTCCATGTGAATTTTGCGCCCGCAACTTTGGGCTCATTAAAAAGTATCGGCCGTGTGGTCTGATACTTTATGCTCGCCGACGTGGTAATGTAATTCTTTAACTCTAACTCTGTCTCTTTCTCTCTCTGTCTATTTCTCTCTGTCTCTGTCTCTGTCTCTGTCTCTGTCTCTCTCTCTCTCTCTCTCTCTCTCTCTCTCTCTCTCTCTCTCTCTCTCTCTCTCTCTCTTTCTCTCTCTCTCGCTCTCTCTCTCTCTCTCTCTCTCTCTCTCTCTCTCTCTCTCTCTCTCTCTATTTCTCTCTTTGGTGGCCAGATAGCTGAGAAACCTCTAGCATGTGATTTAGTCTGGCTCAAGGGTCTTAGCGTGTCACAGACATTTAAATGTGGGACAATTACTTTGGATTTCAGCCTGGCCGCTTAGCATATGACTCCCATGAAGTTATGGAATCAGATACGACATGACACCCCGCCGCAAGGCACCAAGGAGACAACGTGTTGAATTTAAGTGTGAGCAAACTGCGGAGGCGTCACGATCCCCATGCTTGTTATCCAACAGATTTGTTGCCGTTTATTTTATTTTTACGTTTGTTTCTCCGGAGGTGTGGTGTTGCAGTGGAATCTGGACCAGTGTGAGAAAGTGTTCTGCACACTGACTGTCCTCTCTGTTCCACCATTTGTTTTATAAAATAACGTAGCTCTTTCAGTGCCATGGACTTGAAAACGAGTCTTTTCAGAATGTATGGCACAGTGCCAAAGACTTGGTATCAAGTCAATTGCGGTTTTTTTATGGGCTGTGGGACACGTTGATCTGGTATGTTTGTTCACATAGACAAAGAATTCAAATTTTCATGGCTCTTGAAAACACACTCAAATGTTGAAAAAAGCCTGGCAACGGTCTGAATTTGAAAATGGCTGGTACTCAATGAAAAAGGCAAGGCAATGTTTCGATCTACCAACAGCCCAATGTAGCCCTCTTGGTGTATCATGACTCTGGGGCTCATCATGAGAAGTAGTTGTTGCCATATGTTTTTGTGTGTGTGCTTGTTTATTTGTTTGTTTCTTTGGTGGGTGTGGTGCTAGAGTAGAATCTGGACCAGTGCAGCCAGTAGTACTAGGCCCATACCATATGTGGGTATTGGCAACGGTGCTGGTTTACTAGAGTGCTCTCGCTGACTGGCGCGACCTCTAGGGGTCGAAAGGTCATGTTTCCTCAGAGGTTCTTCGGCGGTTCGGGTTACGTTGTCCTGCATTTGTAATAAAAACAGGACGTGACCTGCACACCTCGCCAGTCTCCACCGCATCCTTTACTGCCTCCTTGTCTTACAATTGTATCTCTTTTTGGCAGCCATGCGAGGTGAGGTGACCTCATGGGTACATTCCAATAAGCAAACTTCCATCCTCCACTTGTGCTTGTGGCCTCACATGTTGCTGTCGCCCCGCCTCCGTGGAGAAAACAATAAAGTTTTCCCGATGTCAGCGTAATGACGACAATTTTTGGGGGACTGTTCTTCATTCATCATCCAGATTGGAAATGAGGACATGACAAGAGAATCATGCTTTGTTTTGCAAGATATTGAATTAATTTTCTGTCGTTGGTGACGTCATCATAAGGTCACAAGCAGGCAAGTGATCAAGGGAGGACGGAAGTCAGGATATTGGAATGCACTCCTCATGTTCTTGCTCAACTATTGTCACTGCTGACTAATACTGGGAACAGATCAACTGTATTTTTCCTATGAGAAGAGGAATGAGTAGCTCACACCAAATCTACAGAGAGGGTCAAAAGTCATTTTGTGTTGAGTGTCACTGAGCTCAAATAGTGACACTGGCTCCAAATACCACAAGCCTGTGTCACGGCATGACTTGTCACGATTTCGCAATTGCAAAGATGACGACATAGATGTTTAATTCAATACAAATTTTTCCAACATTTTTTCAGAATGAAACTGTAATATCATTCATGCACTCTGGCACTGTCATGTCATGACAGACCGCAATCACAGGGCTGTTTTCCATTAACTAAGTAAAAGTAAAAGTAACTTGGGTATTCTATTGCATAAGAAGCAAGGCAAACACAGGGTTTCCCTCGGCACTTCATTGCTAAGGCGCACACTTTGAGTAAGCAAGTGAGTCGCTGAATGTAAGTTTATTCACCTAAATGTATACTTTTATGATTGCCATATCATATTTCTTATAAAAATGCACATGGCCTTTTCTAGTGATCATAGGGACATCTCTCCGATACCACCTAGCCACCTACCACCTTGACTAACGGAAATTCTGCGAGAAACACTGAAATGTATTGTGGTAACTGCTACAGCATTTATATGTTTCTTCTATGTGTGTGCGTGCTTGCCTGTGTGCATGCGCACGTGTGTGTGTGTGTATATATATGTTTGTCATCATCATCAAGAGTGAAATGGTTATGGGAACATTTCAAGAGAGTTCTTCTCTTTTCCCCCATTACACACACACACACACACACACACACACACACACACACACACACACACACACACACACACACACACACACACACACACACACACACACACACACACACACACACACACACACACACACACACACACACACACACACACACACAAACAAACACACACGTACACACACAGAGGGCGGAATCAGCTGTTCCATGAAAAGCACCGAGTAGGAAATCGGAGAGAGCAGATCAGCGTGGGTCCCCCACCCCCCCTCTCCTGTCCTGCCCCCCCTGCTCTACTCCAGTACTGCATGGGGGCCTCTGGAGCTCATAAGTGGGCACTGTGCTTTTGGGGGCTTTGATACTATCTGGCATGTGAACGGGGGCGGAGGGAGGGGAGGGAGAGGACAAGTAAATGACTATTCCATAAAGTCCGCCATGCGTTTAATAAAAGAAACCTCAGTTCGAAACGTGAGCGGCCAAATCAAAACCATTCCTCAGCAGGTATGCTGAGTGTGGCCCAGTGATGCTGCTGCTGCTGCTGCTTCTGCTGCTGCTTCGGAGGGAGAGTGGGCGGGTGGGCGAGTGGGCGAGGGAGTTAGCGGGCGAGCGGGTTAGCGAACGGAGAAGAGGGTAGGCAGAGTTCAACAGTGAGGAGAGTTGAGTCGACAGGGGTAGAGTTGCTGCGCCGAAGCTGTAAAAGAAGGCCCCTGCAGCATTTCGAGGTTCAGCGAATCTGACCGACACTGGTATTTTTCAGTATTTATTGATCGGACCAAGGTGATATGACTGTTAACCTCAATGAGGCAAAACT
>NC_085864.1:33636677-33646677 GCF_034702125.1 Engraulis encrasicolus | reverse complement strand
GTGTGTGTGTCCGTGTGTGTCCGTGTGTGTGTGTGTGTCTGCGTGTGCGACTGTGTGTGTGTGTGTGTGTGTGTGTATTTGTGTGTGTGTGTGGCGTACGTGCGTGCGTGCGTGTGTCTGTGTGTGCGACTGTGTGCGTGTATGTGCATGCGTGAGCAGTACATCGTGTGCCTTCAACATCTGCCAGATGCCATGCTTAAGCAGCCCTAGTTAGTTTCATATCACTTAAAAGCCGCAAGGTGCAGAGCATAGTGCAGCATGACTGCGGAGTGTGTGCACACAAGTATGACATCATTTCATGCTTGCACAGCTATGCAGCGTCTCTCTTGTATTGTGTCATGTATTTTAAGATAAACTTTATGTGTGGGGGGCATATGTGGTCTTTGAGGGGAAGAGGGGGTGGATTAACATGTGTTAGGTGTGTGTGTGTGTGTGTGTGTGTGTGTGTGTGTGTGTGTGTGTGTGTGTGTGTGTGTGTGTGTGTGTGTGTGTGTGTGTGTGTGTGTGTGTGTGTGTGTGTGTGTGTGTGTGTGTGTGTGTGTGTGTGTGTGTGTGTGTGTGTGTGTGTGTGTGTGTGTGTGTGTGTGTTTGCGCGCGCGCACGCGCGCGGGCACGCACATGAGATTGTGTTGCTATGAGGAGGAAGGTGGGTGTGTGTTTGTGCACGTGTGCCTGTATGTACGCACAGTATAGAGTATATGTGGGTGTCTGTGAGGGCTGTTTTCTATATGCAAGTATTACGTACATAGGCCTAACTGTGCCTGTATGCCTGCAGTATGCTTGACCAGATGTTTGCACCTGCAAACATGTGGAAAAAAAGCAACAAAAAAACATTTCAAAGAAAAAGAAGAGAAATATAGATTGATTAGGGACACAGGCAAAGAGAGAGAGAGAGAGAGAGAGAGAGAGAGAGAGAGAGAGAGAGAGAGAGAGAGAGAGAGAGAGAGAGAGAGAGAGAGAGAGAGAGAGAGAGAGAGAAAGAGCTGCCCATGCAGAGAACCTTACTGCGAGAGGCCAACATGGCCCCTTGCATGGCCTTAACCTCTCTCTAGCTTTCTTCTCTCTAGCTTTCTTCTCTCTCTCTCTCTCTCTCTCTCTCTCTCTCTCTCTCTCTCTCTCTCTCTCTAGATGAGGTGTGAGTGTCCTACTTGAGGCCCTGTCTGTGTAATGCGAGGGGCCTCTTTTTTCCCCATTACTGTGGTTAGCCCCTTGCAGGACCTTCGGTGACTTTCACAGCCAGTAAAACAACCTGACTTTGTAGTTGAGGTATGTTGAAGAGTGCAGGGACGTACAGTTGACTCAGTGCCCTCCTTCAGTTTGATTCAGTCGTTGGTCTGCTTTCTCTCTCTCTCTCTCTCTCTCTCTCTCTATCTCTCTCTCTCTCTCTCTTTCTCTCATGCTGTCTGACACCCTTCCTAATGCGAGGGGCCCAGATATCTATGCCCCTCATCACCTTTAGTGATAGTCACACCAGTATAACCACTCATGTCTAACCTCATCACCAACAAGAACACAATTATGTCCTCTTTTAAGACGATAATCTATATCAGGGGTGGGAAACATATGTCTCGAGGGCCGTTTGCCGCCCTTGAGGCCATTTTATCCAGCCCCAATATCATTTTAATGTTGACACTTGATATATGTTATATTTTGGAAAGGAATCTTAGAAAATACATTTGCAATACAATTAAGTTATATTCAGGGGACCTAGAGAAGGAGGGGTCTGTTGTCAAGGTGGCAGCCTTCAATATAGGCCTAAAGTGCAGGGGGTAATCCTGGTTTGTGATCATAGTACGGCCCTCTGAAGACTTTTACGGCCCTCGGGTGAATTTGAAGTGGCCCCTGGAATGAAAAAGTTTCCACACCCCTGATCTAAATAGACTGTGAAATGAGGCATGGTGTTGGGGGGGGCGCTGTGGCACAGCTAAGCACCCAACATTTGGGCTTACATTGCCCACGGGGACCCCGGTTCGAATTTGGTCGGGGTCATTTCCTTCTCGGGGTCATTTCTCTCTCTCCCGATCCTTTCCTGTCTATTCTTACACTGTCTTATAATAATAAAAGACAAAACAAAAAAAAAAACACTAAAAAATGAAATGAGGCATCATGGGGTGAAAAGGGGAAGTGTGAGAGGCACGGGTATTGCATGAATAATCCCATTTGATTAAATAGATCCAAAATAAATTCACACCTGCCTCGAGAAACCTGTGGTGGAAATATGCATACGAACAAGCAAACGAGTGTTGCTATTAGATTCAAAGCAATCGAGAGTGGCACCATACCACTGCATCCCCCCACCTTATATTTCTCACTCACTCACTCTCGCCAGCATTTTCAGCACTCTCTATGTGCGACAAGAGATCAAACGTTTGTAGCTGATTAGTTGCTATGTCTTCTGCGATGTAGCTATGTTGTAGTTTAAAGCTTGTCCTCTGTTATTTAAGTCGTGTTGGATAAAACTGTCTCCTAAATTAAATGCAATATGAGATTTTAGGTTGTAATGATGACTCTTCCTTGTACCGTAAATGTGATTTCATAGATATCAAACATTTATGGTGAAAAACAAACATATGTATAGACATAAAACACGAGTATTATTTTCTGCGGAACGCCCTGTGGTCAGGGCCGAATTAGGTTGGCCTGGGGCCCCTAGGCTACAGGTTGCTGTGGGGCCCCCCAGAAGGCAAATTTTGCCACAAATTTACATAGAAAGTGTCATAATTACGAGCTAGGGATTTACGATGTGTATCAACTGTACTGAATGAAAATATATATTTTTCAATATTGTATCTTGACACAATTCTGCAATTTTTCACTTTTGGCCAATCAGGGAGGGGGCCCCTGGCAGGTGGGGGCCCCAAGGTTGCAGCCATATCTAGCCTGTGCATTAATCCGGCCCTGCCTGTGGTAGCTGCTTGATGTACAGAGCTTTAAGTCGTGGGATGATTTTAATATCCTCCTCTTTATCGCATGACTTATAGAGCATAGGAGTATTTATAGCGCTGCTGTGGATTGATTGCCTCCAGACGGCAGACTTGGCTTCACTTGGGTATATGCCCACCAGATGGTTCTTTTCTTCACCTCTCCTCTCTTCTCTCTCTCTCTCTCTCTCTCTCTCTCTGTCTCGCTCTCTCTCTCTCTCGCTTTTCCCTCCCTACTTTCTTCCAGTCAGTTTTTCTTTTTCTCTCTCATTATTTCAAACTTTTCTTTCCTTTCCTCCCCTTTTTTACATTTGAATTACTGTGTCTTTCTGTTCTTTTCTTTTCTTTCCTTTTTTCCTTTTTCTTTTTTTTTCGCCCGTTGTTTTAAAAAGAGAAGATTCAGCTGAATCCTTCAAGGGAGAGGAAATCCGTCCGATCTGCATGGCAGCCTGCCTCGCATTCATAACCTCACGACGCTTCAAAAGGGGAGGAAGTGGAGGCCTAATAAGGTGCATCCTGCAGGCTTCCGGCCGGCCAAGCCAAGCCAAGCCAAGCCAAGCCAAGCCAAGGCCTCCATGCCTGTCTGCCTGCCACAGTCAACATGGGCCGGGAGAGGCCAATAGACCTATATATGTGTATAATACCCACCGAGACTCAGCAGGACTCATATGCCAGCGTGGGCCGGGAGAGCTGTGTGGGGGACACCTACAGTACGTGGCCCTACCGTGACGCAAATGGTAGGGCACTCGTTTGCTATGCGGCCGACCCGGGTTCGACTTCCTATCACTACCTTCACTATCCTGTCAAATAAAGGCAATCCCCCCCCCCCCCAAAAAATGTACGTATTTATACATTAAAAAAAAAGACATACAGGGGGGGCGCTGCTGAGCACGCATGGAGTAAGACGTGTGTTTGTGTAGCTCTGCAGGAAACTTCGGTCAAATTATTATTATCGGAGGTATTTTCCGTAAATAACATCTCACGTTTAAGTTAATATTGTTGTGCACGTGTTAGAAAGTCCTGATGTCGAGCAAACCGTCCAAAACGCGACAGACAACCATATCTGCATCGACAACAAGTAAGCTAACAAGTCAGACTGCATGTGAACCGAAGGCGTCGGAAGAAAGCACACCGATGTCTTTTGACTTTGAAGGATTCAAACGCGAACTACGAGAGGAACTGGTTGATGTAATGAAGAAGGAGATTCGTGCTGTCCTTGAAAGTGAATTGGGGGTTTTCAAAACGGACGTTCTGGCTTTGAAATCTGGCCTGGAAGAAGTCAAAAATACCACTAGTTCAGATCTAGCCGGGCTACGTAGCACGCTAGCTGGCGCAGAGGAAAGTTTGTCCTCCTGCAGTGATGATATTGTCACGCTACAACGCGAGGTGAAGCGCCTGTCGGAGTTAACCGATGAACTTCAAAAGAAATGCAAGGACTTAGAAGGGAGGTCACGCAGGAATAATGTTAGGATTGTCGGTATACCCGAATCTACTAGCAGCAGTTCAACATTAGCGGTGTCTGCCTTGCTTAAGGAGGCGTTTAAGCTAGACGAGGCTCCCCTGATCGACAGATCACATCGCTCACTACAGGATGCTCCAGAGGAAGGGGAACCGCCGAGGACGGTCATAGCGCGCCTTCACTACTACCAGGATTGCGACAAAATTCTACGCCTAGCGAGGGCCAAACAGAAGATCAAAGTCGGAGACATGACCATCTCTGTCTTCCCGGATTACACTGCGCGAGTGGCAAAGGCACGGGCGGCGTTTAACGGTGTGAAGAAAATTCTGAAGGATGTCCCCGATGTCAAGTTCGGGGTTCGCTTTCCAGCCAAGCTGCGCATCACATTCAACGAGGTCGAATCATTCTTCACTGATCCAAAGGCTGCGATGACGTACGTCACTGAGAACATTGTTCACCGTTGACTGTTTGCCATGGGACTGCGAAGGTGATATTTCTTCCTCTCTTTATTTCGTTTCAACTTCAGCTAACTGACCAACAATGACTAAGGCCTACTGAATGACCACAGATTCACATATAGCCTATTTTTTTCTTTTCCCTTTGAGAATGTGGTTACAGCCTGATCCTTATATATTAGGCCTGTTGTTATTTTATTTTCTCTTCAATATGATGGACCAATACGTCATTAGGGCAGAAGCTTGTCAGCACTCAGAATAAGTGTATGGTCTAGTAACTTAATTATTTTCATTGTATAGGGGCCTACTGATTGGTTTGTAAACAAACAACTTATTAATCATATCACATTTATGTTTAAAATGCTGAAGGTGACTACTGGATTCTTTAAAAAAAATCCTTTATTTCTATGTTTATTTTATTATTATTATTATTATTGAAACAAAATATGTTTAGGTGAGATCATAGTTTTGAATTTTACAGTACCTCTGTTCATTATCATTCCTTACTCCCTGCAGACTGCATAGTTTAGCAGTCTAGGTACCTGAAGAGCTATGTGCTTTTACTTTTTTCTAGGGGTTGTTCATGCGATCTCCAGTTTGGGGGGAGGTCGGCATAGGGGTATAGGGTCTAGGGTACACTTATTTTTTCTGTCATTTCTTTTTACTGTTTTTCTTCCATTTTTTATGTTTTTTTTCCTCTTCAGTTTGTATTTGGTCTGCTCACCACTGGGGATGTTTACTACTCAATCTCCCTGAGTGTACATTTAAAGTATGACTTCACAAAGTAGCTGTTCGCCCTGTTCCACACGTCTCATTAGTTGGAATGTGAAGGGGATGAATCACCCAATCAAACGCACCCGTATTTTCACACATTTAAAATCATTGGGTGCAGATATCATTTTCTTACAGGAGACCCATCTCCTGAGCACAGATTGTTCCAAGTTACAAAGAGGTTGGGTTGATCACATTTTCTGCTCTAACTATGGTGCCAGAGCCAGAGGGGTGGCAATCCTGATTAAAAAGGGGACTCTTTTTGCTGCGTCACAAGTTATCACAGATACAAACGGTCGCTATATCATAATCACAGGAAAACTCCATGGCACACCCGTCATTTTAGCAAACGTATATGGTCCAAACTGGGACAATCCACAGTTCTTCTCAAAGTTAATAGCAAAGTTACCAGATATTAATTCACATCAGCTATTAATGGCTGGGGACTGGAATTTTGTTTTAGACCCAATTTTAGATAGGTCCAGGGTAGGGACACAGGGCTGTGTTTCCAAGTCTGGTGAGGTCATTAAGTCGTTTTTAAGTCATTACAGGTTAAGGGATCCATGGAGAAGTTCTAATCCAACAACGAGGCAGTACTCATTCTACTCTCCAGTACACAAGTCCTACTCCAGGATAGATTACTTTATTGTTGATGATAGGTCTCTTTCTTTTGTCAGTCACTCTAAATACCACAGTATTGTTATATCAGACCATTGCCCCATACAGTTAGATCTCCAGATGCCTAATAGTAGCACTAAACACAGGACATGGCGCTTTGACCCATTATTACTAAATGATAAGGATTTTACTAGTTTCATTAGTAGTCAAATAGATTTCTTTTTTGAAACAAACACAACACCTGATGTATCTTATAGCACAATTTGGGAGGCATTTAAAGCATATATAAGAGGCCAAATAATTTCCTACACAGCCCAGTTACGATCATCACGTAATTTTCAACTTACTGAACTGTCAAAGAAAATAAAAGATTTAGACAGTAGGGCTGCATCAGATCCTTCAAATTCAAATCTACATAAAGAACGTTTATTATTACAATCTGAATATGACTGCTTATCCATCAAAGACACGGAACAACTTCTTTTTAACCCCTTAATGCGCGCCGTACCTCCAGTGGCACGCTGTAATAGTCATTGAAATGTAACTATCATTGCACTACAATACTATGACAGAACACAGGCCCTTTAGTAATGCACCACGACTTGGTCATTACCATACTGGTAACGACAAATGTATAAAGCCGCGTCTTAAGGGGTTAAATCAAAGCAAGTATATTATGAACACAGTGATAGAGCAGGTAGATTGCTTGCTCATCAGCTACGCCAGAAAACAGCTAACACCACTATCCCTGAAATTCGCATTGCACCAGATAAAACCACCACACACCCACAAGATATTAATGACCAATTCAAAGATTATTACACAGGTATTTATACACCAGAGGCAAATTTGGATTCTAGGGAGATCCAAGAGTTCTTGGATAAACTTGAAATTCCGCAGATAAATCAGGAAGCGCAAACCTCTATCGATGCCCCTATATCATGTCAGGAAATCATGCAAGCCATAAGCTCTTTACAGAGCGGAAAGGCAGCGGGTCCCGACGGGATATCAGTTGAGTTTTATAAAGCATTTTCCAATAAATTGGCACCCATACTAAGTCGTCTGTATGCAGACATTCTATCTTCTAACCGAATGCCAGATACCATGAACCAGGCTGTAATAACACTCTTAATGAAGAAGGGAAAGGACCCCCTGGAATGCAATGCATATCGACCAATAAGCCTCCTCTGTTATGACTATAAACTTCTCACAAATTCCTAGCACGTCGATTAGAACCTGTCATCTCTGACCTCATTTCCACTGATCAAACAGGTTTCATGATAGGCAATCCTTTTTCAACATGCAGCGTCTCCTTAGCATACTTCATTCTAACCATTCCTCTGATACCCTTGAAGTTTTGCTATCATTAGATGCAGAAAGGGCTTTTCACCACATCTTGTGGCGATTCTTCTTTGAGGTGCTGGGAAGATTTGGTTTTGGCCCTACTTTCCTTACATGGGTGAACATAATTTATAATGCTCCTCAGGCTGCTGTGCGCACAAACTTAATTAACTCTAATTTCTTTACACTTCATTGTGGGGTGAGGCAGGGCTGCTGTCTATCACCATTTTTGTTTAATCTAGCAATTGAAACCTTAGCCATAGCTCTTAGAGCTGACAACAGACTTCCTGCCATTGTAAGGGGTGGCCTTTCCCATAAAGTTTCACTATATGCAGACGACCTTCTTTTATACCTCTCTGACCCTGCAGTCTCTCTACCCCGTCTCATACACTTTTTAGATCATGTCAAAAGGATATCTGGCTATAAATTGAACTTTTCTAAAAGTATAATTTTCCCTATTAACAGTTTGGCTCAAAATCTGGATTATCATACATGTCCATTTAGACTAGACAGAGAATCATTCACCTACCTTGGTATTGTGGTCACACGCACTTACAAAAATTTGTATGAGGCCAATTTTAAAAGGTTAATTGAAAAAATGAAACTTGATTTGAAGCGGTGGTCTACCTTGCCTATTTCACTAGCAGGCCGTGTTAACACAGTGAAGATGACAGTTCTTCCTAAATTTTTGTATGCGTTCCAAATGTTACCATTGTTTCTGCCCTTTACTTTCTTTAAAGAGTTGAATTCTCATATTTCAACATTTATTTGGAACAACTCTGTCCCAAGAGCTAGGAGGGCTATTTTGGAGATGCCTAAGCTAGCAGGTGGACTTGCACTTCCCAACTTTATGGTCTACTATTGGGCGGCCAATCTCTCTAAATTGCCTCATTGGATCACTGCATTTAGAACAGGACAGAACGCCACCTGGGTGACCATGGAAATTGAATCTTGTCCCTCATCTACACCACTATCCAGCCTTTGCAGTTCTTTTTCTAAGAAATCGAATTACTCTCCTTCCAATACTGTGACTAAGCACACTCTTAAAATATGGCGCCAATTTAGAAAGCATTATAATTTGAAGCACCCAAGTGGCTTTATGCCCATAACTCATAACGATATTTTCCCTGCTGCAAAAACAGACTCAGCTTTTCTTTCATGGTATGATAGTGGCATAGTGTTTTTCAAGGATTTATTTCATCGTAACACCTTCATTTCCTTTGAGACTTTACGCAAGAACTTTTCACTGCCTCAGGTCCATTTCTTCAGATATTTACAGGCACGCAGTTTTGCCAGAGAACATTATCCATTTCCTCATTTGCCTGACAATGATTTGCTTGACCAAATACTTGGGCGGGACCCTACTCAAAAGGGAATAATTTCTTTCATGTACAATATTATTTTAAATTCTGCTATGCCTTCAATTGAGAAGACAAGATGCACATGGGAACAGGACTTGGGTGTTCAATCCCTGCGTCGACCTGGGAAGGTTGCCTGGATTGGATACACACTTCATCTTTATGCCTTAGACATAATCTGATTCAGTTCAAAATTCTTCACAGACTGCATTTCTCTAGGGCAGGGGTGCTCAACTAGAAACTGAGAAGGTCCACTCGCCAAATTTCGTATGTTTCCAGGGTCCAAAAAAGTCGCTACGGGCCGATGCCGAAAATAGCCTCACTCGCTGGCCACACTGGCCTCTTGCTCACTCACTGAGTTGTCATAGTGATGATACTTTCATTTGTCATAAGACTGGCGAAATACACCTATAGATCGCATGGCAGCGAAATCTCATGTATAATTTATACATATTAAATACAGATGGATTTTCTCTTGGTCCGGATGACATTGCGTTTTTGGTCCGCTTCCGGACCTGGGTCCGCCACTTGATCATGTCTGCTCTAGGGAAAGGTTGGCCCACATTTACCCCAACACTGACCCACATTGTTTGAGATGTCATCAGGGCTTGGCCACTCTTGGACATATGTTCTGGTCATGTCCATCACTGACTAGTTTCTGGACTCAAATATTTGATGCCTTTACACATATGTGTGGCAGTCACATTCCATTAGACCCCGTCACTGCTGTATTTGGTGTTATAGGTGATCATGTTAAGATCTCTACATCCCAAACATACGCCATTGCATTTGGTTCACTTCTTGCAAGGAGACTCATCTTGCGACAATGGAAGTCTGCTAATTCTCCGTCTTTCCTTTGTTGGGTCAAAGAGGTTTTGGCTTCTTTACCTCTAGAAAAACTTAGATACTCAAGGGGTAGATCCTCTAGCAGGTTTCACAAAACGTGGAGCCCTTTCCTGGAGTTTGCAGAAAGTCTTTCTTTTGAGCGTCAGTGATGCCTACTAAAGACACTGGGCGTAGTACAGTTGCACTAATTAGAAATTGACACTCAAACAAATCCACATAATGTTGCAATGT
>NC_085864.1:33614177-33631677 GCF_034702125.1 Engraulis encrasicolus | reverse complement strand
CATCTCAGGCATAGTTTAGTGGTGAGTCGTACAGGCCTGACCTGCCTGCGTGCCAGCTGTACTGTGCTTTGTATCACCTGCACTTTCTCTCTCTCTCTCTCTCTCTCTCTCTCTCTCTCTCTCTCTCTCTCTCTCTCTCTCTCTCTCTCTCTCTCTCTCTCTCTCTCTCTCTCTCTCTCTCTCTCCTCTCCGCCTTCTCCACTCCTGGTAGAGGCCAGATGTGGTCCCACAGAGCCCGCAGTGCTTACATTACAAAACATTACACTTAGCCGATGCCTTTATCCAAAGTGACTCACAGTCAGTGGCACACACAGACATTTTGGAGGGCAGGTGTTGAAGGGGGTGCTGTTGGGGGCATATGGAACTATATATATGGAGTCTATATATTATATCGGGTCATCATCGTAACATGCTTTTCATTGTAAAACATTTGTAGATGATCAACATGGATCACTGTACATTGTGACAAAAAGCTTTCAAAAAGAACTTTCAAAAAGGGCATTTTTTGTCCAGGAGAGCAAAGGGACATGTGCTTTAGCACCACCTTGTCCCTATCTGTGCATGACTATGCTTACTGTTATTTAGGTACAGGGTGTCGGTTACAGGCCCTGGAGCAATGTGTGGTTACAGCAGGTGCCCTACACCAGTGTTTCCCAACCTTTTTTGTCTCGCGTACCCCCTAAGCCTCTTAGTTGTGCCATGAGTACCCCCTAATTCATGTTCTGTATCACTTTCTCTCTCCTGATGTGACTGCTCCATACATTTGTTATAATAATAACATTTTTCCAAGTACCCCCTGCAGTGTGCTCGCGTACCCCTAGTGGTACACGTACCCCTGGTTGGGAAACACTGCCCTACACCAAGGCTTTTCAGTCATGGATGATAAGATAATCGAATCGCAGAGCCTATAGTGCATTTATAAACTTGTTTTTACCAAAATGCTAATTGCGAAATTTTACTGCAATCTCTTACTTGTATGATTCTCAGTAATGTCATAGCAATGTTTTTATGATGCATGCAGCTGAACAAAGCGTGAGTCACATCACTGGCAATCCCGTCTCCAATAATAGGCTGTGGCAGAGTGGGCGCTTTACGTTACACTGACTGTCTGTTGTGTTATACTGTAAGGGGGGCATGTTCCAAATCCGAATCATCTGGTTGCTCATCACAAGATTTCACAACGGCAGCATGAGGCAACTAAGAGTTCATATTTCAAAAAAACACTGCACTGCTTCACCATGGGGACAACCATGGCAACCAGTTGTTTACATTCACACTGATGTGTCGATGAGCCGCTTCAGTATTGGGAAACAGAGGGCCTCATCTCAGAAGTGGCAAAAACACCACACGCATATGACGGTGGTGTGTGTGTGTGTGTGTGTGTGTGTGTGTGTGTGTGTGTGTGTGTGTGTGTGTGTGTGTGTGCGTGCGTGCGTGCGTGCGTGCGTGCGTGCGTGCGTGCGTGCGTGCGTGCGTGCGTGTGTGTGTGTGCGTGCGTGCGTGCGTGCGTGCGTGCATGCATATACGTGAGCGTGCGTGTTTGTGTGTGTGTGTGTGTGTGTGTATGTGTGTGTGTGCGCTTGTGTGTGTGTGCGCTTGTGTGTGTGTCAGTGTGTGTGTGTCTCGTCTTGTGTTTTTTCCACTCCTTCACTGGGATGTTACAAAAAGACAAACCACAGCATGAAACTTGAGCATGCTCTGCGGTTAGCCCAAAGTGCACTGCACACCTCCGCACCTTCGCTGTGCCTTCAGTATGAACCACTAATAAGCAGGGGACACTCCAGAGCAACTGCAAGTGGCACGTCTCTGAACAACCTGAGCATACCTCAAAGCAATGCAAGCAGGGCAGCTGACAGGTTTGGCTGGGCCCGGGACAAAAATTTCTGAATGGGCCCCCCTTTCCTCCTAACCCTCCTAACCCTCTTCCTCGTAATGGCCGACCAAACCATTTGTACACTGCGGGTGGGGGAGGTTGAAAGTTCTTGATTCCCTTTTTAGGACGGGAAAGACAAAAGATCTGGATATCATTTATTTAATGCAAATATAGTGCATTCTCCCTTCCTCAAACCAGATTATTTTGAAATAAAATAGAACCATTAATCACAACTTCATAAGGACCAAGTTTTGGGTCCCCCTTATACCTGGGCCCGGGACTAAATACCCATTTGTCCCCACTGTCGACGGGCCTGAATGCAAGCAATGCAAGCAATGTCAGCTAAGGTACTACTGTCTGACGGGACAAGTGTGCATATACAGTGCGTATCTGCTATTAAAATTTGTTAAAATCCTGTACCCCACTACAGATGTCCCAAGGCCTCATCTAAGCCAATTTTGTCATGCAACAGGCCAACTTAACTGAATGTTGGGCCTAATTCCATAGTGCTGCAGTTTTGCTTCATTGGTAGAAGGAACACAAACAGTATATGCCTCTAAAATGAGTATTTTAGTAGGCCTACTTTAAATTAGTATATTCCTCTCTCTCGATGACTTTACTTTACCCTAGTTTGACATTAATATACAGTACAGTACGTAGCCTATTTACTTTAAAAGGTGTGTTCTCTAAGGTGTGTTTTCATCTTGTTTTTTAAGTGTTTTTATTGGTTTGTGTCTTTTTTTAAGCTTGTCGCCAGGGGAGGAGAGTATATACCGAGCGAGCGAGCAAGTATTCGGAGCGAACAAGCGATGCGATGTCTTCTGGGGCCGCATATGAGCTCCTGATAAAGGTAGCTTCCTGTCGATGCACCACTTTGCAGAGTCGCGGAGAGGAGAGATTGTGAAAGTGCTTATCGCAGCAGAATGGGAAGAGGTGCAGACAGAGCAGTACTGTAGAAGAAGAAGATCAGTGCTCTCGTCTCCACCAGGTTTCCTCTGTTCTGGTCGCCTCGCCTCACCTCGCTTCGCCTCGCCTCCCAGGGTCAACAATACTGCCCTACAAAAGCCAAAGTGCAGTACCTACACCAACATTGAAACAGAAAAATGACTTTAAAAAAGCCTTGGCATTAGATTGGATATTGTGGTTACTGCAAATTTTAGATAACAATATCTAAGTCAATTTTCTTCTTGGAGCAGGCGTTACACTTAATTATTTAATCTCTGAGGATTCTGGCCCAAATATTAAATTCAATGTTTCCAGAAGGAGGCCGCACCTTGCATAGCAGCGTTTTTACTGCAATAAAAAAACACTGCTGTGCAAGGTACGACCTCCTTCTTGGAACATAACAATATCTGTGAAATGGGACATATTTGGACCATATGACTTTACCACAAGACAAAGCAGGTGTCATGAAGGCCTTTTTCGGTCTAAACTCAATTTTGACAGAATGTAGTTACTGTGCTTTGCCTTTGCAGGGCAGCATACCACACTACATCGCAGCACTCAATATAGCCTAGCCTGAACTGATCTAAACTCTCTCTCTCTCTCTCTCTCTCTCTCTCTCTCTCTCTCTCTCTCTCTCTCTCTCTCTCTCTCTCTCTCTCTCTCTCTCAAATTCAAATTCAAATATGCTTTATTGGCATGCCTGTTGGTAACAGTATTGGCAAAGCGTACAGATAACATAAAAGAACATTACGGTCAATTAGGAACATTAACCATACATGTGTTAAGAATATCACACGCACACGCACACGCACACGCACACGCACACGCACACGCACACGCACACGCGCACACGCACACAAACACACACACACACACACATACACACACACACACATACCTTTGCATTTTCTCTTTCTCTCTCTCTCTCTCTCTCTCTCTCTCTCTCTCTCTCTCTCTCTCTCTCTCTCTCTCTCTCTCTCTCTCTCTCTCTCAATGTTCTCCTAGAGCCTGGCTGAAGTGGAAGGACTACTAGGTCACTGACCTGAACACAGATACCGTTTTTTTCCCTCTTGCTTTTCTCTCTCACACACTACACACTTGCATGCATACACACACGTCCATGTACATGTAAACACATACACTTAAGAGGTTTGTACATATTACACACAAAAACACATACTCACACTTGCAATTGCACGTTTGCACAGACACAGATACAGACACAGGCACAGACACACAAACACACAGACACACAGACACACACACACACACACACACACACACACACACACACACACACACACACACACACACACACACACACACACACACACACACACACACACACACACACACACACACACACACACACACACACACACACACAAAGATACAGACATTCTCTCCCTCATTCTCTCCCACACAAAACACGTACACACTCACAGTTGCAAGGGCACGTTTGCACACACACACATACATACAAACACACACGCACGCACGCGCACACACACACACACACACACACACACACACACACACACACACACACACACACACACACACACACACACACACACACACACACACACACACACACACGCACGCACGCACACACACACACACACACACACACACAAAGATATAGACACTCTCTCCCTCCTGCACACACAGACACACACACACACACACACACACACACACACACACACACACACACACACACACACACACACACACACACACACACACACACACACACACACACACACACACACACACACACACACACACACACACACACGCACAAACTGACACACTTGTAAACACACCCATCTCTCACTCCCTCTTGTAGTTCTTATCAAGCCAGCTACCACCCACTCACTTGCACTCGTTTGCTTACAGCATGTGGGGTGTGTGGGGGTGGAGGCAAAGTCAAGGTGTTCTTTCTTTCTTTCACACATTTGGGGCTGTGGTTTGCTCTGCTGTTGTTCACCAGGGGCCCTTTGTCAAGGAGCTGTGCCTCCGAGGAGCCGTGTTGTAGGCATGCATGTGTGATCATGGGTGCACTATTGTAAGAAAATAGGGTAACACTTTCTATGAAGCTTATCTATAGCGCATTATGAGCACATTTATAACAACTTTTATTGTGCATCATGATCATCGTGCATCATAAATGGACTCATACTGCGTTATAGATATGGGCTTCATAGAAAGTGTTACCGAAGATTGTTTAACCCCTTTGAGCAGAGGCCCAGGCTATGTTATAACCTTACTGTGCCCAAAATTGGTAATAGCTATGTCTTAATCTGTTACTTAAGGCTCTCTGTAATGTATAACGATGTTGTTATGATGTAGTTGAGTATTTTCAGCAACTAGTGAGTGCCGGCGACTCCATCTGCAACTATAATGAAAAAAATATATAAAAGATGATTGCCATGTTTTGTAGAAAAATACATATTCGTAGTTTACGTAGCATAACACAAGAGTGTTATTTATTTATGGTAATAACATTTTGTTTCACATTACTTTACGTATTTACTATGCCAGAAACCCCCCGATCTATTAGCAAGCTGTGTTGTTTTTGTTTTAAATCTAAAACTCAGTGTATACGTGAAACAGTACATGCTCTGACCCCTGCCAGTCATTATTACATACATACATATTGTTACCCTGACGCCTACACATTTTCCCTCTCGGCTGTTCGGGCCCCTCGTACAGTATGACTTCACATGTGGTCAGTCTGACAAGAAAAAAAAAGAAAAGTTCTCTCAAACTCTTTTGACGGCTGTGGTCTTCTTTGGCTGCCCCGACCCCCACACACACACAAAAACGTGCTAAACATGCACACATCTAACCTTGACCCGACTGCTGTAGCTGCTTCTCTTAGTGTTAGCGTTACTGTTACTGTTACAACTGCTGCCTTTTTTCGTTGGCGTGGATGTGAGAAAGCTAAGGCCCAGCCTTTCCCAGCCGTGAACCCAGGAGGGGGGGACCGGTGCACCGATGCAGCCCCTTATAACGTGGGAACGGCCTGGGTGGGGATCAGGCCTGAGCACTGCAACACAGCACGGCACGGCTGGATTGGCCATCTGGCATAGCGGGCGTCTCCTGGTGGGCCCCGCACCCTTGTGGCCCCCTATTTTCAGAAATGTAAAAAAATGAAAAACGATTTTTTTTTAGACATTTCTGAAAATAGGGGTCCACAAGGGTGCAGGGCCCACTGGTCAGTCAGTTCTGCACCGTTGATTATGAGGGGCCCTTTTAAGCCGAAAGTGCCCAGGTCCTATTTCTCCCCTGGTCCATCCCTGGGCCTGAGCACTGCAACACAGCACGGTACAGTAAAGCACAGCACAGTGGTAGGCCCCTGAGTGGTAAAGATAGCCCCTCTTGTGTCTAACTTAAACGTGCGCCCGACCCCGCACACTGCCTCGCTTGTTGTTTCAACGGCAAAAAAGGGCAACGACGGGGCGCATAAACTGCCATTCAAGTGCTGCACTGTAGGCGTTTGGACTTGACTTTATACCGAGCAAGGCAAGGCAAGGCGTGGGTACTGTATGTGAATGCCTCAGATAGACATATGAGTGCCTCCTTGTTCAAAAAACATTTGACTCTTGACTTTTAAATATCACAGACATACACTGTGCTCCTGTCCTGTTCTCAAGGTGCTTCCCCTCGCTTCTTTTTCCCCACTTTGGGTGCTTTTGCTTGACATGTATAGCGACAGCATATAGCAGCGTTTGTCCTTTGCCAGAAAAAAAACACAGTAGTCGGCTTTTTTTGAACACCCCAAGAAAGAAAGAACCCAACCCTCTTCTTAGATATTTTAGTTCAAACAACAATGGTTGCCCTTCTTATCATGGCTTGTAGCCTAGGTTATGCAATGTTCCAGACAAGTGTGTAGGATGGTAGACTTTAGAAGTAATCAGAGGCGTTCCATGGCGTAGTGTAGAGGCGGAACAACTGTACACAGGGCCCCATGGCAAAACACTGATAGGGCCCTTCCATACGGCCTGCCGAGGTCATAATAGGACCCCAACCACCAATATGGGAGGGCCCTGGGCCCAGGGGCAAATGCCCTGCTCGCCCCTCCTTTAGCTCTGCCCATGCCGTGGTGATAGAAGCCAGGCCGAGGTCTCACTGTTATGTCTACAACCCACAGAGCTGAGTTAGGGCGCACACACACACACACGCACACACACCCACAAAGAAACACACACACATACACACATGCACCTACGCGAACGTACGCACGCACACACACACACACACACACACACACACACACACACACACACACACACACACACACACACACACAAACACACACACACGCACGCATGCACATGCGCATGTACAGACACACGCATGCACGCACGCACGCATGCACACACACAAGCACGTGCGCACACACACACGCACACACACACAGGCCACAGGCTGGCTGGCTGGTATCACCAGCCCACCAATGAGTTGACCTGGACGGGGGATGCCGTCTTTGTTTTCTTTCAGCCTTCCTCTTCCAGAGGAGCCTGGATATACAGAGCTGCCCTTTGCACCTGACACACCGCGTGAGGCAAAACAGGTAGCCAGCGTGAGTGGCTTTTAGCCATATATAAGCTATTGTTGCATTTGGGCTTTCTAAGCACAGATAAGCAGACAGACAGACAGACTCACGCACGTACGGGCTCACACACAGACACACACATGCACGCACGCACACACACACACACACACACACACAGATCTGGGTCCATATGGAAAGTGATTCACAATGTAGACAGAAATGTTGACAAATTCAAAACGGCGGCACGGGAGATGGCTCTGCTCCGCGCTGCATTTGGAAAAATAGAACTCGAGCGGATTTTGGATGGCAGCAGACGGCGGTGTCCCGTTGAAATGAATGGCAAAGTAGGGCTTTCACTTTTGCTTTCAAAATAGCTTTGGCTGTGGGGGGTGTTTTTAGCAAGAGTTGCCGTGCACGCCAACGCTGTCGGTGTGAAAGGCCGAGTAGAAGACACCGGCCGAGACTAGGTAGAAAAATCGTCGTCTTCTAGCTGCCATCACGCCACACTCACAGTGTGAATCTGGCCTAATGCCCCGGGTGGTTTTTCGGTCCACAAGGTGGGTGGTCCTCTAACACCCTCCATCCATGGTAGAAGTTCCCCTGAGCATGGTATTTAACCCCACATTACTCCGGGGACTGTAAGCTGTACCCAAATACGTATGTAAGGTATGACGCTTCAGACAAGCGCGTCAATGAAGTGTATTTGTAATGTAATGCAACATCACAATAAAACTTCAGCTTACTGGTTCTTGAAGGGTAATTGCTCATTATCTGGGCTGTAATTCCCAGTGTGCATATTTAAGGTCATTAGATTTTCCATCGCCTGACTGTGGTCTTACACCAGCAGCTGGTGACGTGCGGTGTGTGTGTGTGTGCGTGCGTGTGTGTGTGTGTGTGTGCATGTGTTTGTGCATGATTGCTGGCATGCGTGTGTGTGTGTGTGTGTGTGCGTGTGCGCGTATGTCTGTGTGTGTTGTGTATGTGTGTGTGTGTGTGTGTGTGTGTGTGTGTGTGTGTGTGTGTGTGTGTGTGTGTGTGTGTGTGTGTGTGTGTGTGTGTGTGTGTGTGTGTGTGTGTGTGTGCGTATATCTGTGTGTGTGTGTGTGTGTGCGTGTGTGTGTGCGTGTGTGCGTGTGTGTGTGTGTGTGTGTGTATGTGTGTGTGTGTGTGTGTGTGTGTGTGTGTGTGTGTGTGTGTGTGTGTGTGTGTGTGTGTGTGTGTGTGTGTGTCTGTGTGTGTGTGTGTGTGTGTGTGTGTGTGTGTGTGTCTGTGTGTGTGTGTGTGTGTGTGTGTGTGTGTACGTGAGTCAGTGGGGAGGAGCTCAGCTGGAGCAGTGGGTATCGTGCTCATGCTCCCTCGCTGGCATCAGCTTGCATCTGATTCACCACACCATCATCTCGTTACAGCACCCCAGACACACGCACTTAGCATCTCACCCTGCCTGTAATCTTCCACCATTCGACTTTTTCTTTCTCCGAATCTTTCTTTCTTTTTTCTTTCCCTACCTCACAAATACTCTCTCTCTCTCTCTCTCTCTCTCTCTCTTTCTCTCTCACACTCTCTCCTGACTATTCTTACTCCATCTCCTTCTTTCTTTCTCCACCATCCACCAATACTTCCCCTTTAGAAAATCACTCTTCATCCACCTTTCCTCTCTTTTTTCCTTTCCCTCTCCTCTCCCTGTCCTCGGAGTGTTTGGGATCATGTGAGGAGTGTGGGCGGAGAATAATTGTCTGGGGGTGGCCTGAGCGGGACCAGGAGTAGGTCCTGTAGACACGTCACTGTATGACTTGACTGTTTCTCACACACTTATAAACACAAACATACACACACTCACCAGTGTTGCCAGATTGGGCGGTTACCCGCCGAATTAGGCTGCTTGGGATGGTCTTCTGCGGGTAAGAATGGGAAAAATCGGCCATTACGCATTGTTTTCTGCAGCTTTATGCCCATAGATATCAATGCAGTTTGTTGAAATTGGGCGTAATTTAGCGCTTCCTGTTTTTTCCTGTTTTTGAGCACCTTTTGGACAGGATTTGATCAGACACATCTGGCAACACTGACACTCACACACACACACATACACAGGAGAGGGCGAGAGAATGAGGATTCATACGTCCACATGGCTTAGTCATACACTCCACTCTCGTATCCCAAGTGACTGTTTTGGTCAGTGTACCGAGTACGTGATTATCAGCTCCCACGGCAGAGAGAGTAACATCTGGTCTACATTCCCGGCGAGTTCTTAGAACGCTATGACTCTGTTGTTAGTCCATGAGCCAGACCACCGATCGCAATCGAAAGGGTGGGCAAAGTCTTGTTGGTATTTTAATATTGATATATATGTCTAGTTTATGAATTGGTATGATAACCTTTGCAGAACAGTAGCTTTATCATATTTATCATGCATTTCTTATTTGAACTATTTTACACTAAAAACGCCTAGGCTAATTTGCTAATATCTTGATAAATTGAAAGTAAAAATGACTGTGAGGTAAATATATTTATAGGAAAAGTTGTTCTACAAAATTCTTAGATAGTTTAAAGGGCACGTTTACACAGATTTCCCACTTAATTAGTTTCAGGCCCCCATTTTCACTGACTTTTCATTAAAAAATTAGTGTTTATTTCCCAAGCGAGAAAATACTGGTAGATTGGGTACAAAAATACAACAATTTTCCCAGTTTATCATCTACATTACAATACAGGTGGGTTTTGTATTACAAGTTTTCTTGAAAGTTGTGTTTCATTATCCACACAAAGTGTAATGTACTTAAATGTGAGCTATTTTACATACACACCCAAATTTGATATGTAGACAAAGACCTATTGGATGAAGCAGAGACTGCACTCTTTACATAGACTAATGATAAAGTCACTTTTTTACCATGCTGTTGTTGAGAGTGTACTACACTATACAATCCAGTGGCATGCACAGACATTTTGGGGGGCAGGTGCTCAAGGTGGGGGCGGGGGCATTTTGGACTTCCAGTTGCTTTGCCAGAGCAGGAGTGGGGAGCCGTTTTCATTCGAGGGCCACTTCACATTTTATAAAGGGCAGTACTATGAACACAAACCAGGATTTCCCCCTGCAGTTAGGCCTATATTGAAAATGGACACCTTCACAACAGGCCCCACCTTCACTAGGTCCCCTGAAAACATAGCTTAATTGTATTGCAAATTAAATTTCTAAGCGTTCTTTACAAAACATGTCATATTCCATGTGAAACTGCATAAGATTAAAATTACATCAGGGAGACATCTTGAGACATAAGTTAGAGTCCCATGCTATGTTAGATCAAGTTGAATTGTCACATGCTTTTGATCTCAAGAATCGTTACCATAGATGATCATGCCAATATGGACCACATTGTGACAAAAAAAGAAAAAAAAGGAACTTAAAAAAAAGGCCTTTTTTCGTCCAGTACGGCAAAGGGACTGTTGCTTTAGAACCACCAAATCCGTTCCTAGATCTGTGCATGCCAATGATGCAATCACTTGTGTTTGGAAATAGTACAAATAAAGTCCCAAATCAACAGACTGACCCGCTCTGCACTTAAAGTAGGAGGGGTGAGGGATCACCTCACTTTCAAAGCCTTCCGAGTCCAGAGAGCAGGCCAGTAATGGGGAATAACAGATTACATGTTTCATGATTACATTATTAAGAATAAAAAAATGATGAGTTGCATTCCCTTACAGTTGCTGCTTCAGTGTCTGGTAATGAAAGTACATTTACTATGTGAAAATAAGTGATGGTTTCTAGATTCACATGTTATGCTATTCTAAAATTTTGATCATTCCACACATTACCTAGCCTGGGAGTACCCATGCTGCCTTGCACGTTCTTTTCGAACTGCTAGACGATATAGTCTGGCGTTTGCCGCCAAACAACACATTACCAGAAACCCAGAGAAAACACATAATGTGCATGTGTGTTGGTGTGGCATTGGCTGTGTGTCTGTGCCCGACAGATGCAGTGGACAGCATGAGTCTGCTTGCATTTGTCTCCTTCTGCTCAGTTATCTACCGTCATCTGGCTGTCCCTGCTGGTTACTCTTATAATATTGTCTTCGTCTGAGTTTCCCAAAAACACTTAAGTAGTAATAAGTAGTACTTAAGTACAGTATACTGACAAGGCGCCACCTCATACAAAAAGTTCCATAGCCTCCAGGGATGGAAAGTAACTAATTACATTTACTCAAATTATTGTAATTGAGTACTTTGATGAGTAACTGAGTCCAAAGTAGTTATTAAAATAGGTGATTTTACTTCTACCCAAATTACAGTTTGGCCAAAGTATTTTACTTACATTTGAATCTACCTTGAGGTCTGAGTAAATTCTGAGGTAGGCAAAATTGAAATAAAGGGGAAAATCTGTCAGACATGAAGGGAAATTGTGTGTTTTTACCATTTAACATAAATTATATATTTTGGACTAATCTATTGGATGACTATCTAGGGCCCGCCGGCCCCATACCATTAGTCCGACAGCCCACAGACGGTACACAATAGAGTTGCAAGTAACTGGCTGGGAATAGTAGAGCACACACCAAGGACTCAAGCTGAGGGAGTACCAGCGCAGCCTGAAAACAGTTGTTTTAAAATATATACAAGAATTATTGTTTATTAACAAAATTATTCATGAATTTAATCTCACAACTGGCAATTAAATGAAATCCACCAGACTATTTCCTTTGGTAGGCTTCCCAGTCTTTGCAATTTAAGGCCCACGACCCAAACACAATGAAATCCAGACGCTTAAGTTCAGAGTAATGGGCTGTTGTATGAATGGGCTGACCCTAGCCCTGCAACTTTGCCACACCAGCATACACAGAATTGTGTTGTCACGATCGCCAGGTTATTCGAAGATGACTTGTGCAGAGATAGCTAGAGGTCACGAAGGGTGCTATTGAAGGAAAGCGATATGAAAGCAAACTGAAGGTAACTTTTACTCAAATCACATTTTTATTAAGTATTTTTTTTTTAAAAAGTAAATACAAAAATAATCATAAAAACACAAAAGGATGTGCAGGTCGTGGAAAGCTCAGCCTTAAAGCTCACGATGAGTTCAGAGCTCTTTCAAACAGTTTTTTCATGAGCTGGGACGGGACTGGGAACTGTCCATGGACCTATTCGTGAAGCATTTAGGTGCCAACTCTACATAGCATCGACAAATACGTAGAACATAAATACAGCCCGCTACCAGCTTTTCTGCACTCAGCATGGAGAGTGTGAATCAAGCCAATTTCCACCATGTGAGAACTAGTAGTAGTAGTAGTAGTAGTAGTGTGAGGACTACCTCCTCATGCAAACTATGTGTGCCAACTATCAGTCTGGCATCTGGAAAGCAAGTCTTCAGCAGCATCCACAAATCCCAAGCCCACTTGACCATGTCTGGGCCAACGATGAAAATGTCCATCTCACTATACAGTGGATGTGGGGATATTCAGCCCCTGAGGCAGTGTTACAACTGATGTCTTGCAAGTACAGCCATCAATGTAAACTGCTGGATTGCCAATGTCTGAGAAGTAGCTGGAAATGCTGCACAACCCTCTGAAAACTTGAAGAGGATAATCATGGTGACATATTTACAGATATTTACTAGACTGAGTCAGATCCTGAGGACTGAAATAATGCTCTTTATTTATTCTTGCTGTTGCAGGAAAAGTTAAGAAGATTTCATATGTTGTCATTTTTATCACATTTTGTCAATCACATATTGCTTTGGTGATTCTATTAGGTCTATTGGTATGGTCTAACAACCTCTTTAGGGTCTTGATTGAATGGAAAGCATCCCTGAGGAAATGTAGGCACCCTGTGTGGTCAACAAACTGCATAATAACAAAAAACAATACAGTTTTCACATTTCCGTTTTACTGGTCCACCATTTCAATGCATGATCATTCACTAACTACCTTTTTGCAATGGTTATCATGCCATGTTAATGTACAGTATGGTTATCACATGTTAGTATGTGTTTGTTCATTATGTTTTTTGTTTTTGTTTTACTGTTGGGGGAAATGTAATAATAATAAGCTTAATAAAAACAAAAACGGATTTCATATTTTATCACATTTTGTCATTCACATATTGCTGAGGTGATTCTATTAGCCTATTAGTGTGGTCTAACAACTCCTGTAGGGTCCTGATAGAAGGGAAACCATCCCTGAGGTCATTTAAGCACCCTGTGTGGTCAACAAACTACATAATAACAAAGAACCACAATACCGATTTTTCACATTTCCATTTTACTGGTCCACCATTTCAACACATGATAACTACCAAAAAGCTACCTGTTTGCAATGGTTATCATGCCAAACTGTTAACTTGAGATGTCCAAGAAGTCAAAAAAACAGATTAGAACTTGCCCACCCGTTCGATTGCGAGAGGTAATTTTTTGGCTTCTGGCTCAAGGCCTATGTGTCATAGAGGTTCTCGGAGTATGTCATAGTTCCATAAACTAAGCCAGGACACTGGGGCTAGCTTGGATGCTAGGATTAGACAAATTGCAGATGGACTCCCAAACCTCTGGCAGGTCTTCATCTGTGCTTTTAGGATGCTCCAGTGAAGAGATGTGGCAACTCCAACAAAACCTAAAAGGAGATTATTTAACTATTGAAAAGTTTTAACTGTTCCAAGATATTGATGGATTATTTATTGCGAAACAGTTTGGGGAATTCTAAGAGCACATAGTTTTTCTCACTAAAGTCTGCTAAATCAGATGGTTTGGAATGTGGTTTCATTGCAACATTGTCTGCTCTTCATCAACCCCCTTACCAACAGTTTGATAAACTGCAAATAGCAACCGTGTGTTCTTTCAAAATACTACATCAAGCCTGGAGATAGATATAGCACATTCGGTACAGCGGATGATCAGTTAACACTTACCAAAATTTCAATACTGTAGTTTAGAAGAGAAAAAAAACAGACAGACAGACAGGCAGTTATGGGTGCGCACACACACACACACACACACACACACACACACACACACACACACACACACACACACACACACACACACACACACACACACACACACGGGCACACGGGCACACAGGCACACAAAAACAAAATGTAGAATGTTCTTGCACATTTGCATAGCTGCAGAAATCATTATACACTTTGCAGTATAATAACTCATCTGTATTAAGCACCTTCTAAGCCTTAGTTTTGAAAGGGTCACCTCAGTCTTCACTAATGCTAAATAAATACTTCATAAGTAGTTATCATAAAGTGCTTCCTATTATAGTACTAATGCGAGACATTGTTGACGTGCAGAAATCCAGTGTCACAAAACCACACGCCGCACCGTATTGCGCAACACACACAAGTGTCTGCAATTTTCTGCGTTGTAAGCGGAAGAAGTGCTTTGATTCGGGATTCCAGTCATCAAGCACCCCATTGCAGGCGTCAGAGGGCTTGGCGCAATATTTCAAAGCCTGCATGCATAACTACCCCCTCCCCATGCTAGACGCTGGTTACACAGTTCTTTTCTTGGCACTGCTAGCCCCAGCCAGTGTGTGAGCCAGACGGCAGGCTTGTGAAGCGTGAATGTTTGTCTTCGGTATGATTCAGTGATTTTATGGCTGTAGGCTGATGGGAGATAGTTGCATGTGCTGCTAGGCTATATGGCAAGAGTTGCTTATTGCATATTGCAGCGACTGCAGGAGGGGAGGTGGGGGTGGATGAGGAGAGATGGGGTGGGTTGTTTGTGGGGGGTGGGTGGGGGCTTGCTGAGAGCTCTCTGCCCTTTCCCACAAAGCCTTAACCTCTGAGAAGCCAGACGTTTCCATTAGGAGAGATTGTGCAGCGCTAGCCTCCTGTGTAAAAAGATGGGGAGGACTGGGTATCAATCTGACTATCTCTTGAGGACGTTGTAGCAAATCTTAACCACTGCAGGCTTTGTTTTTTGGGTCGCCACATGTTCTTTCTCGAATGAGCCAGCCATTTAAATTTAAAATCTGAGATGCTTCCCAGTGCTTTGGTTCCATGGGTTCTACATTGAAGAGAACCATTAGCTACATTATTGTCCACATACCCTGTTGTAACAAACTCAATAAAATAGCGAACACGATTCAGAATATAAATGACTTAGGAATTGCATTACAGTACCTTCTCAGTCAGTTATTGTTTGTTTGAGGTCAAGCAAACGTAAGATTGTGAGGTTTTTTTAAAATGCCATTTCGCATTGCACATTGAATGCTAATGTGGTATGGAGGCCAGGTTTTTAAGGCATGGAGCTGGAGAGGCCCATCTGGATCAAAGAGCTGCTTTGGCTCAGACCATCCTCATGGGGAGATGGAATGTCAGAAGCTCAGCAATTTTCTTTTTCCATTTTTCCCCCTCCTATGTCTTTCTCCCAGCCCTCTCCATTTCTTGGTCTTGTCCCTCTTCATTTTTTCTGTCTGTGCAGACAAGTTGTTTTGACGTTGCGTTCCCTGGCCTGAAAACCTCTGAGTGAAGAGAAGTTCGCATGTTGCTGTCCAAAACCGCTATGGTGGCATTGGGCATTTCACAGTAGTAGGCACCACCAGGGAAGCCGACAAGGGGGGCAAAAGGGTCAGTTGTCCCAGGCCAAGGGAAGGAGGGGCCCCAGAACTGGGTCGTCATTACATTGTATGTATTGGTTGAGGAGCCCTTTCAAATGACTTTGTCCCTGGCCTGGTAAAAGCTGTCAGCACCCCTGGGCACCACACCTAAAGCCTCAGCTTCGGCCTCAGCCTCAATCTAGCCAATCTAGCGTGTCGTGTTTAAAGGGAAATTCAACAGCATCTCAAACTGTTCACTTCAGAAATGACGCACGATTGAAAACAGGCAGAGGTTTTAAGAGGACAATTCTAAGTGATGTTAAACATACATGAAGGCCAAAATATAAAACAGTCGTATATAAGAAGTGCAACGGCTGACATGAGTTTTAGCAATTTCTGGTGGTTGATAAATTGTCAGCTCAAATTGACCGCAGTCACTTCACCTCCAAAGTCAGCTCTTACGGTTTGAATAAAATTCACCCTTTGCCTACAGCGCTGGCCAGTGTCTAAAACTGATGGCCGTGGCCTGGGTAAATATAGTGCTTAGTGGTCAGTATTAACCTCAACCACACTAAATTCCGGGTTGTTCTTGTTCCTCTTTGTGGCTTTCTAGTAACCGATGCTAGTAGACAAGTGCACACACAGAAGCCCGTCTAAAGAGGGAAGAAACTAAGTGCACACAAAACACCCCTGCCAACTTAACCGAGATATGTGTCGAGATAAAAAAGACTAGTGAGGCTAACGTTAATGCTATGGCCTCCCCCCCTTTACGCTAAACACAGATTTATGTTGCTGAGTGCAGAGAGGATGAACCAGGCAAACAGCCGGAACTTGAGAGTAGTAAATCACACTAGTGCTAACAGGACGGTCTCAGGAACACAGGAGTGTTGGAGGGGTCAGAGGTCAAATGGAAGTGAATCGAATAGCGTTTTACTGAACCTGTTAGAATGGGGTCTCAGTTTCACTAGTCACACCAGTGTGAATTTGTGTGTTGTGTGTGGTAGCAGCTCTCTGAGACAATGTCAACATTTGCCTTTATTTTTTTATGTTATTATATTTTATTTTTGGGACTTTTTTGCCCTTATTTCGACAGGACAGTGAAATAATGACAGGAAACGAGTGGGGAGAGAGAGAGACGGGGAAGGGTCGGCAAAGGACCCGTGTCAGCCGCATAGCAGATGAGTGCCCTACCGTTAGCGCCAAGGTAGGGCCAACATTTGTCTCTATAACAAAGTCCTCAAGACACATCAACTTCAGGGCAGTATCACAATAGTTATATCAAAGTGAATCGAATGGCATTTAACTGAACCAGTTAGGATGTGGTCTCAATTTCACTAGCTTCGGCGGTGTGACATTGTGTTGTGTATTATGTATTGTGTATTGTGTATGAGCTCTCTGATACACATTGAAATCTCAAAAGTCCCCAAGTTTGATTTAAAACCAAATCCCGAAAACACACCACCATTGCATGCTTGGACAATAAAGTTGAGGGCTTTAACGTGGATAAATGTGATTGACATGCCTCCTGGTTGACACTGATGAGATTTCAGCCCACCCAAAGACATCATAAGACAGACCACATACTAC
>NC_085864.1:33604177-33609177 GCF_034702125.1 Engraulis encrasicolus | reverse complement strand
TTACGGTGAAATGGAACAAAGACGTAATAAAAATGCAAATGGCCACGCACACACATACATACACGCACGCACACGCACACACACATACACACACACACAAAGACAGATGCACTACACATGCACCCATGCACGCACGCACACACTCACACACACACACACACACACACACACACACACACACACACACACACACACACACACACACACACACACACACACACACACACACACACACACACACACACACCCTAGGCACACCACCACACACACACCTAGACACACTACCCACACACACTACCCACACCTAGACATGCACACTCCCATCTCCTCCCCCTCTTCCCCCAAAACTTGACGGGCAGTGTGTGTGACCCCCATATACTCCTGCATAATGCATCTGCCGGCGAGGAGCGACACCTGGGTCAAACACACACTCGCTCGCGCCCGGCACCGCCGCCAGACGAGTGAAAGTGGAAAACAAAAGAGGAATATTAAGTCCGCACTCTTTCTCTTTCAGATCCCCTGTGCCAGTGCAAAAAATATCACACCGCCTTCCCAAGACAATGCAACCGCTCTCCCGCAGGAGAAACAATGTTCTTCACACGTATTTAAATGTAAATAATTTCATTTTCTCAAGAGCCGTAAATGAAAAAAATGTGTGAAACAAAGGAGGGCCGTGATTTCATTTATCTATTTATTATTTTTCCATAAACAATAGTGTGAGAAGATCAGATCACACAGTCAGTCATTCAATGGGAGTAAATTAGAGATGGTCACACTTGAAAACTTCTCACATCTGAGTCGGGTTACACTCATGAGAACCCCGGTGCCGCATCAGACGCTGAGGGTTCTCGGGGGTAAACTCTCCGACATTTATGATCCTAGCTCCCCGAGCGCCCCACCACCACCACCCCCAGAACCCCAGAGGAGAACAACCCCACCACCCCTTGACCACCTCCATCCCCAATCCTATGCTCATGCTCAGAGTGGCTGACAGCTTTTGCCGAGCCTGGAACAAAAATAGTTGTAAGGGCCCCCCATCTCAATAAATACAGTGCAATGGAATAGGGGTTCAATTCTGCCCCTCCTCTTCCATTGCCCGGGACGAGTGACCCATTTGCCTGTTTGCCAACCCCCACCCCCCCACCCCCTTTCGGCGCGCCTTATCCCATCCTCACGCTCATGCTCATCACATTGACCCAAACCAGATTCAGGCGCGGCGTTGTGGCAGAGAGAGACTGACAGCGAGAACAAAAAGCCCAAAATAGCAACGCCTGCTGTAATATATCTGCTGCATGGGCCAAAGGGGTTACCCTGGGTCATATTTCATGATTTTCTCGGCGTAATGGAATTATTGAGCAGAACCCAATGTGCGTCATGAGAGAGGGGCCACTTCTTGTCTTATCGGTGGACAAGGGCTGAGGGCACACTACTGCGTGTAAATTTATTGGCCAGTTACGGATGCTGCGAAAAGGGTTTTATTTCATTATCCCTTCCCTTCCTATTTAGAATGTTATGGGGTATGGCATGGCATTTATGCTCGGTTATATTTGTGAGAGCACATTTTTATCCTCTCGACAGTTATCATGCATGTGTGTTCACTGGAAGACAAATGTGTAAGTCACCCACAGTCAGAGAGAGAGAGAGACGAGGGGACTGCTCGAGGAAGAGTAGCTAAGTGGGCGGAAGATACAGACAAGATACAGACAATCAAACAGAGTTGGTGAGAGAGACAGAAAGAAGGAGATAGACAGAGAGAGATAAACAGAGAGCAGGAGAAAGTCAGAGAGAGAGAGAGAGAGAGAGAGAGAGAGAGAGAGAGAGAGAGAGAAACAGACAGAGACAGAAGAGGCGTTATGTGTAAATATTTAGGCCTAAGACAGTTACGTGAAGAGTTCTTCGGCAGCAAGTGTTTAAACTGTGAACGACAGACTTGACAGACATCGACTGTCTAAGTTATCCGACTAGCAGGTGTGATGTGATACACCTACACTTTCATGAATACTCTTTTTCTCTCACTTTCTCTAGGCCTAGGCCTATCTGTCTCTCTTTGCTCTCGCTCTCTCTGTTTTTTTTTTTTTTTGCTTCCCGCAAGGTAATGGAAAGTTTCGTTTCTTTTTAACTTCTTGTCATTCAAAAGAAAATAGAAAAAAAAACTTCTGAAAAACCCACGTCTGAGTACCGTACATTTTTTGTTCTTTCACCCGCCACGTGCTCTCACCTTATATAAAACAATGCATACAGTATCGGATAGAGTTCTCAGAAAATGGCAAGATGGTTATGCTGTGAATGTACAGCAAGCTTAAATTACATTACATCACATTACATTTGGCAGACACTGTCCGAAGCGGTTAACAAACACCATATATGATACTGTCAAAGGTAAATGATGGGCACCTAAAGGGTTTGCTGCAATATCCGTGGAATGTGTCAAAGTTTTAATGAATGTCCATTAGACTTGAATAAACCTACTAGCTGTATCCATCATGCCCCAACTGCTCCAAACAATTTGGCCAAAGAAGAAGGAAAAAGAGGGAGGATTGGGATGGGAGGGGGAGAGAGAGAGAGAGAGAGAGAGACACAGAGAGAGAGAAAGACAGAGAGAAAGACAGAGAGAGAGAGAGAGCATGAATGAAAGAGTAGCAGCGCTTCAAACGAAAGTTGGACAGAGTTAGACACAAGAAGAGTGGAGCAGGCGGTTGAGTGAGGGGGAGACAGAGAGAAGGAGACAGGCCTTGCATGTTTTTATTTAGACATGTGGAATTTATAGGAGCCCCAGGGCTACAAACATGAATAGGCCCACTGTGCCCCGGCTCCCCACTGACGTCAACGGCCACTGCGAAGGTGACAGGCTCAAAAGGCAAAAGGGACATGCCATAAGCGCGCTTGATCCCCTTCCAAAATGAGGTGCAGTATAGCACAGTACAGCCCCAGACTTCAGCTTTGGCCTCAAAGTCGCCCCAGCAGCTCCCAAAGGCTCCAGATGGATTGGGAGAGAGACTCATAAGTGCAAGCTCTGTTCCTCTTGTTGTGCTGTGCAGTCAGTTCAGACAGAGTGGCCAATCCCAACCCATCCAGACTGGAGTAGCTCGTCGTGAAGATAGTTAGTCTACACAGACTCAATGTTGTGTATCAGGTGATTAGTGCGCGGTGGATCTTCTCCACATGACTGTGTTTTTGAAAAGGAATAATAAGCGCACTGGTGACAGAAGTTTTTTCCGCCCTATAAAGTCACATTTTGTGATCCCGATGGTCGATGGATGGGGCCCATGAGTGGGAGCTCTGCTTTCACCACGCAAACACACCACAAGAGACAAAAGCTATAAAGTGTCCCTGGACTGTTTTCATAGCAAGAGCAACATGAACGACATCGCATGACCGTTAAAAGCAGAAGGCAAGCATTCCAACATTCCAACGGGCTGCTGTGGCTGTCAGTAAACCACATCATAGCTTAGTACCATAATATATGAGGTTCAACTACACACTGTCGCTCATGACGCTAAAATCACCCTTTGGCTTTGTTGCCAAAATTGGTTTAGTCCCTTTTGTCGCCAGATCCTCTATACAAAATAAATGACTTGCTGTCGTCACGTTCGGTGTGTTCATGCAGTTAGTCCATGCAGAGTGGCTGACCCCAACCCATCTAGGCTAGCTCCAATACCTAAGGCCTATGGTGAAGGTTTTTAGGTCATGGTGTTTGTCAGGTGTCTGTTGTATGGGGGATCTTGTCCATGGGACTCTTTTCAGAAAAAGACATCATACTGCTATGTACTGGTGACGAAATCGTATGCTTCCCTCCCAAGCCATAATTCGTCATATTTTCTAAGTTTTGCTACTAAATGTTTTGCATTTTGCAGTGATGAAGTAGGCCTGTTATGCAAGCATCACCACCATTATATACTTTAAATGCTCACATTTCACAAGGTAGCATATAAGAGTTTTTTTTTTTTTCTTTTAATGTTGTCCTTGTGGGCAAGTACAGTATACAGTAGACTGCACGGTCGAAATGTTATATTTTTTTTCTATTTTGTGTGATGCACCGCTGTTTAGAAACAACAATCAAGGCAGAATCACAAAAAAGTATTTTCACATATATTTTAATAACGTAACAATTTGAAATACAATAAGAAATAGAAGCTACAGTTTATAAAACTTTCCAGCAGAACATAATGATGGGCCAGCATCAGCCTTTCTTTTTTTTACTCTTTACACAACCGTATATAAGCAGACAGGTCTTCAATTCCATATAATTTTTGTATAAAAAAGGAAACAAAAAAATCGCTACATTGTGTCCTGTGCTACCTTTTTTTATTTTTCCCATGAAAGCACCAGCTGTCTGCATCTCATATTTCAAAGTTATAAAATATAAATTATTGAAAAATATTCAAATGTTTGTGAACTAAAATACATTAAAATTTTCATTTAACAAAAAAAAAATACAGAAACACTATAAAATATACAAAAAAGCAAACAGAAAAAATGCTTTCCTTATCAATATCTGTTACCTACTCCTATTTTGAAGTAGGCCTATTCTTGTGGATTCTGTCAAACTTCACTGTTATTGATGTCTCTGTTATAGATGCACATGCTGACATTAAAAGGGGGCTACTTTGCCAAACTGAACAAAACAGAGCAAAACCATACAAAACAAAACAAAAAAATGTGACCAAACCGCTCGACACAGCAAGGGGCTGAATGAGAACAATTCTTCACCAGAGCTTGTGATATGGACTATTCCCTGTCATGAAACTTCAATTACACAACAGAATACAAACAGAAAACAAAAAAATCCTGAATCATATAACATTCACATTGAAAACTAATGCAAACGTTTAAGTATTGGATGATACTTTCTACGCATCATGACCCTTAATAAGAGGCACTTTGCTTCCACAGAGCGGAGTGGACCCATGGTCTGTGTGAAGCATAAAGCTTGGCCTACACTGGATGTTTCACGTTACGGTAAGTTAAGCTGTGTCAAAAATGCATTGAAAAAAATGGGC
>NC_085864.1:33581677-33591677 GCF_034702125.1 Engraulis encrasicolus | reverse complement strand
ATAGCCTAGGGGGGTGACGGGGAGGAGAATACAATACAATACAATACTGACTATTGTCTTCATGACATAGGCCGCTAGGGTTATCAACAACATCATGAACTATCAATAGACATCACCACCATCATTTTCATCTTCATCTTCATCATTATTAACATTGCTATCTGGACCTCATCATCCTCATGTTCCACCTGCCCCATCTTCTTCCTTAACATCATCTTCCATTCTTTATCATCATCGTCATCGTCATCGTCATCATCATCATCATTATTATCATCACCATTATTATCATCATCACAATCTCATCATAATAACCAAGAACCAACTTAACATCTGAACAGTCTGTTTATTGTAACACCTGAACATCTGATAATGAAGATGATGGAGCAATACTCACTGACGAAGTAGTCTGAGGTATAGCGGGATTCCTGGAATGAGGAGGTCAAGCCGTTGATGGGGAAATACTTGTCTTCTGCAAAGTGGGCAAAATGTGAAGAGACAATATGACAACATTAGATACCAATGAAAGCAGACACCCAAGAGTGGCCTACACATACATAGGTATGGTCCAGGTTTGACAGTAGAGCATGTAAAGTCATTATAAATATCCTATATATTATATATAGGATAATATCTAGGAATAGGACTACTGTATGACTTTGATCATGAGTGTTACTTTTTAATCTATTGTATGTCATGAATAGATCACAAATTGATTCCCTGTTGTATGACAACTAAATAAGATGGCTTGAATGTCATTGCACCTACAGGTAGGCAACAGTTCCTAATGTTTGTGTGTATACAGTGTAAATGAAGCATTTTATGAGTGTCCAACACAGTGTATTCTGAAACAGAGCATCCCCTCTCAAGCATACCTTTCTGTAGCATGTCAAGGTGCTCCCAAAGGATGTCTCCTACGAAGTCAGGAGCGAGGTCAAGGAAGCGGTCCTTGCCTAGGGCACACAGGTTGGCGCCGTTCATGCAGAACTTGTCAAAGTCCACGTTCTTCAGGGTGAACTCATTCACTGTCCATGTCAGCCACTCTCTGACGTGGGCTTCCGTCCACTGTCTGGGATCTGAAAGTGGTTGAGCGCAAAAATAGCAGGGTTAAAATAGTGGTAATTTTACTCTTTGGATGATGCAGCATTTTTAAGAGTTAATTCTACTGAATATTGTGTAAATATGAAGTGCTGTAGAGTTGAAAGTACACTGGCCACCCACGGAATTTTGACTTGTGTGTGCGCTCATGTGTGCGTGCGTGCGTGCTTGCGTGTGTGCATGTGTATTTGTGTGTGTGTGTGTGTGTGTGTGTGTGTGTGTGTGTGTGTGTGTGTGTGTGTGTGTGTGTGTGTGTGTGTGTGTGTGTGTGTGTGTGTGTGTGTGTGTGTGTGTGTGTGTGTGTGTGTGTGTGTGTGCATGTTGGGGGCACAAACAGAGACAAGAAGAGCCATTGTGAGCCGAGCGAGATGATGGTGGGTGGGGGGATGGGGAGTATGGGGGGGTCATTCTCCCGTCTTCCCCAAGGCTAACAGATCCGCCAGAGTCTATTAAAAACACGCACAAGACTATGATCAGCTTCTAAGAATGGCCCACACATCTATGAAATGCTCTAATGGTCTGGAAATGTGACTTCAGCAATGGGTCTAAAACAGTCACAGACGAATTTTCCCAAAAAAAAAATATATAGAAAAAGTCTTGTTTTTCCCCATCACCATTCGCTGGGCATGTGTTTTTAATCCAGACCAAAACAAAAAAACAATACAGACATAATATACATTTTTTTACAAATGTGTGTGGTGGTGGTGGGCCTTCTGGCTGTTCGAGTTGCTCCAACTCCAAAATGCCCCATTCTCTCGACTTTTGTTTTGGTCTCTGGCTGCTAGTTTACAGCCTGGCACTATAATAAATAACCTCAAATGTGTGATACTGTCACACACACTGTCACACATTTTGACTCGCATGAGCTGAGGACAGCGAGGCTGTTCTTATTCTGTTTACATGGCCTATTATTTTGTCAAATGGTAAGGATGTAAACATAACTGAGGTCTTGGTGGTGGAGATAAAAAACCGAGCCAAGGGCTCCTTTTACATGTATGGAGCTTTTTGGCCACTTTTTGGCCGCTTTTTGGCCGTCGACACACATCCATCCCTGGTTCTTATGCGGTGCAATATGATCAGACATATGATCGTCTCTCTCTCTCTCTCTCTCTCTCCCTCCCTCTCTCTCTCTCTCTCTCTCTCTCTCTCTCCCTCTCTCTCTCTCTCTCTCTCTCTCTCTCTCTCTCTCTCTCTCTTCCCCAGCTATTTGCAGAGAGGCCACACTAAACCCAACCCACCCAAAGTCATGGTCTGAGCACGCTTCGTGAGGGGCCCCGCCCGAGATGCTTGTAGCGGAGCATTCTGTGGCCTGCCTCCTCAATTTTCAGAAACATAACTCAACTGCATCCCAACTGCCGCTTATGGATGCCATGTGCCTATCTTCTTGGCATTTCTCCCTTCAACTCAGGTCTCCGAAATCCACACTTTTTTGCGCCGGAAAAATATAAGAGTATCACTTAACCCATTGATGCTGGATGTTGCGTTGCGCAACATTGGCCCTGGCGCCTGGAGCTGCATGACACAACATTCAAGCTCATGAGATTTGAGACAATTTTGTTAAAAGTCTTGGTATGTTAGAGCTGAATGGACATATTCTAATGCAATATCAGGGTGTTAGCATTTGAAAGCAACTTATTGCATGTGTCATGTGCTTCAGAGGCTGAGATATTTGGGTTTTTATAGGCTGAGGATAACATTTCTTCAAAAGAGCTTAGGTATTCAGCAGCCTTTTCTTCAGGTGCCTTAGGCATCAATGGGTTAATATGTTGAGAACCAAAACAAGACAAGCAAAAGAAAGTAGGCCTGTGGTTTAGTCTGCATCAGATATATTAGGCTAAATGTTGTGTGCTGGTAATGGCATCATGCCCTAACTGAGTAGACCAACAAACATGAGGGGAAAAGCTGAAAGTTTTTCTGCCGCTGAGCTGCCATTGTCCACATCGCTTCTGATTCAGTTAGGACACAGAGCAGTTAGAGGCTAACTCTATAAGCGGCTGAATAGTTGCCACAGTATGCAGACTAATAGCCTGACTTTGCGTGACAGACAAACAGAGGCAGCGTTCATCCCAGACTACTACCGTGTGTGTGTGTGCGCGAGTGTGTGTGCGCGTGCGTGCGTATGTATGGTATGTGTGCTTTTGTTTGCTTCTGTCTGTGTCTTGTGTACCTTTGGGGATTCCCAGTCGCTGCTGCTCCTTGGTGAAGCCACTGAAGGTGGCCTTGAGGGCCTGTGACATCATCTCTTTACTCCCAGGAGTCAGCAGGGGCATGTCTCCACAGTCCAGGTCTACTGTAGAGAGAAGACAAACACAAGAGAGAGAGAGAGAGAGAGAGAGAGAGAGAGAGAGAGAGAGAGAGAGAGAGAGAGAGAGAGAGAGAGAGAGAGAGAGAGAGAGAGAGAGAGAGAGAGAGAGAGAGAGAGTGTGTGTTTTAGGTTAGGTTTAGATTAGGTTGCTGTGCTACATTATTGTGACTACTGATACGTATTGCTACTACATGTCATGTACGCCTGCTCTGTCATGTCAATGAAGATGAAGAGCTATTGAAATTGAAATTGAAATTGAGAGAGAAAGAGAGAGAGTAGAAGGCGTTAGTATAGCTTGCGGGAATATCTCAGCCCAGCACTTCTTTGGAACAATGATTCATCGCTTGCAAAACACAAAATTTACATACTCTCATGATACATGGCTTTATTTAATCGATTGTGAAACCCAAAATACTCAGAAGCTCTCATGGACGCCACTTTGTCGATAGCCTGAAATTAGGTCATTGGGTGTGTGTGTGTGAGAACAAATGTGATGCTTCTGCTTTTTTTTTAAAAAAACGTGATGTTCTGCTTTATCCATCTGACGTGGCAGAAAGTACAATACAAGACTGACCGTTTATTTTAGAGGGCTATTGAAATTGCTTCAATGACCAATGAGCATTGTTAGTTGATTTGCATTAGCATTGTTAGTTGACAGTTTAGAATTAATTTAGAATTCTTTTGATTGTCAGTCGAACACAACCGTCCTCCTATCAGCGCTTGTTGTCAACGTTGCTAAGATGCAAATGCAGAAATCTACAGTGGAACAATCCTTGCAAATCAATCACGGATGCTTCAAAACCGTTGAATGGAATACAAGAAAAGCATGTTGTCCATGTTGTAGTATATACGTCAATGGCTTTGTCTGGCTATTGTGACAGGAAGCAAAATACAAAACAGCTTGACCGCTACTGCTTGCTTGTGTACTGACTGGCTTATAGCTTGCTTGTTTGGTCATTCGATACGCCCACCAGCTTGTGGCAGAACCCCCGTGTGCGTGTGGCCTTTTATCCCCTTGACCTCCTTGTTCAAAGCCCTAAAGGTGGTCCAGCGACCAGAGGCTATTGTGTGGAACCAGGCGGTCGGCACAGGGACGTACGAGCATGGGTCGGATGATGTGTGTTCGATAACCCCAACCAACCCAACACCCACATATACACACACATATATAAATACACACACACACACACAGCCACACACACACACACACATACACACACACACACACACACACACACACACACACAAAGCCACACACACACACACACACAAACACCACCCCCTCAAACGTCCCGCACAGCAAGCAGAGGACCTGGCCAGTGCCCTCCACACCACACCACACGGTCTCTGCAGCCTCCCCTCTGGGACAGACAGAGGGGCTACTGTCAGCCAGCCGATGCAGCAGGGGTCAAGCAGTCAGGGTCGCAAGGTCGAGGCCACGGGGTGATGATGTCACGGGGGGAGTCCTTGTGGACAGCGGCATCCCGAGGGGCCTTAGCCAGGGGGGGCGTGGGGGATAGGGGGGGCTGACGGGGTGGTGAACACACGGGTCTCTGTTCTGCTCCGTACAGCCACTGGGCACGCAGCACAGTGGCGGCGGCGGCACACAGAGGGGGCTTTTTTTTATGCCGTTAAACAGTGCCCAGTGACTCTCCACTACCCGCTGATCCAATTAGGGGTGGTGGCAGAGACAGAGCATGGGGACAAGGGAGGGGCAGCGGGGGAGACAGTGTGGGGACAACCCCCTAGTAAACCACTACTACCCCCCATCAACGCCCACCCACACCCCCACCACCACCCACACTGCCACCATCAGCCCTCAACCAACCCCTAAGGTCTCCGAATATAGGGCCAGCTCGGCAGCGGCCCCCCAGTGAGAGACCCATAAACCGGAGCAGAGACAGAGGCATAGACTGGGGGAGAGACATGGAGCAGGAGCAGAGGCAGGAGCAGAGGCAGAGACTAGGGGCAGAGACTGGGGCAGATACTGGAGTAGAGGGAAGTGGTAAATGCAGAGGTAGATATATGGGGCAAGGTTAAAGACAGAGGCAGAGACAGATGAAGGTCTGATGACTGTGGACTTAATTTGGAGGATAAGAAAAAGGTCAAACAGGGGTTGTGATGGGCGGTGATGGGGGGTTGGGTTGTATGGTGGCCATATTAACCCTAACAAGAAGAGACTAATGGAGATCTGTTAAGGTTTGTCTGGTGTCACACGACACGACAAGGGATTTTTTGGGGGTAGGGCCATAACCAACTATGGTGGCTGTCTTTTGTGTTTGTGTGCGTGCGTGCGAGCGTGCGTGCGTGCGTGTGTGTGTGTACTCGGCTATGCACCCAGATGTTCTGGCAGAGTGCTACTGCACACTCTGAGTTTGATATGCCAGCTCAAACTGCTTCGTACTTCATGCTTTTTTGCCTTCTACTCTCTCTCTCTCTCTCTCTCTCTCTCTCTCTCTCTCTCTCTCTCTCTCTCACTCTCTCTCTCTATCTCACTCTCTCTCTTTCTCCACACTTTCTTTTTTCCTTTCTTTCTTTTTTTCCCCTTGCGCTCGTCGTTGACGCGACAGGCTCTGTCTGGAATGTACAACAGCTGTCCTTCCTTCCCAACAGCCTCTCTTTCTTTCTCTATTTTCTCTCTCCCTCACTTTTACCACTCTCTTTCACCATCTCTCATTCACAGTCTCTCTCTCTCTCTCTCTCTCTCTCTCTCTCTCTCTCTCTCTCTCTCTCTCTCTCTCTCTCTCTCTCTCTCTCTCTCTATCTCTCTCTCTCTGTGTCTCTCCCTCTCTGCCACCATCTCTTTCACTGACTTTCCTGTCTCACTCATTCCCACCACATCTTGTCTGTGATCTGGCACGGGTGATGAGGGGTGGGGGAAGGAGGTGGAGGAGAGATTGTTGGTAGGGCTTAGAGCTTTGGTCTGGTTCGGTGGATGGATGGTTGGTGGGATGTGGGGGGAGGGAGGGTACATGAGGGTTGTAGAGTGGTGGATGTGGGGTAGGGTGGGCTTGATAGAACAGGGTCTGGGACTGGGTCTGGGTGGGTGGCGAGTAGCATGGTGGTAGCTGTGGTGGTGGTGAGGCTGGGGGGGAGGGGGGATATGGGACTTGACAGAACAGAGCTACATTAAGCAGAGTCTCTCTCAAATGGATGGGAACAATAATGTGCTGCTGCGTGATTCAATTAGGCCCGGGACGCCTCCCCTCCACTCCATTTGGACCTCTTAATTGCACATTAGCGACTTCATTTTATTGGCTTTGCGTCAGACCCTTTTGCATGGCGGTACTCAAAAAAAGGAAAAGGAAAAGCAAGAGAGGGAGAGAGAGAAAGAAAGAAAAACAACAACGAGCCCAATTTTCGATTACCTAAAATTCACCCCCTTCTTTTCTCCAGAATTTGTTCATCAGAAAAAGAGAGAGTGAGAGAGAGAGAGAGAGAGAGAGAGAGAGACAGAGAGAGAGAGAGAGAGGAGAGAGAGAGAGAGAGAGAGAGAGAGACAGAGAGAGAGAGAGAGAGGAGAGAGATGTGGCAAAAATGCTGGCGATGGGATGGGGGGGTTGTAGCCTAGGAATGCAAATTTGTTTGGACGAAAGCAAGCATTTGACGTGCTTCGCAGCTATGAGGCAGCCTCAAGGAGAAGATTAATGCTTTTGTTTGAATGGTGGATCACACACACACAGGCAAATGTGCTAACGGACTCAAGCGCCAGACCCATTCATTGTTACCAAATGTACGAAAATGGGCTCATGAAAGTTTGGCACGAACAGACCAAGCACTTTCTTTCATTCAGATGAGAGAAAGAAAGAGAGCGATGGGGAGGAAGAAATAGAGAGAGGGGAGGACAAGAAAGCACGGCAGAGAGAGAGAGAGAGAGAGAGAGACGGAAAGACAGACAGAGAGAGATGGAAGAACAAAAGAAAGACAGTCAGAGGACATTGAGGGAGAGAATAAACACATCAGACGCTACATGAGCATCATGCCTATTGTCTGAGAGTTGCAGACAAACTGAAGCTACAGTATGTGCTGAGAAAGCCACTCGTACACTATCACGCCTCCTAAACAGGCAAGGTGCGATGAAGAGAGAGCAAAGTGCCTTTTCATTCGTTTTCAACAGACAACTTGTTGCTCAAAATAAGATAGGTTAAGTGAAGAAAGAAAGAAAGAAAGAAAGAAAGAAAGAAAGAAAGAAAGAAAGAAAGAAAGAAAGAAAGAAAGAAAGAAAGAAAGAAAGAAAGAAAGAAAGACAGACAGGCAAAATGAGCACGAGTGAGAGAGAGCGAGATGTTAAGACAGAGACAGAAAGAGAGAACAGGAGAGAGAGAAAAAAGGGAGAGATAGTTGTCTCCAGCTTATGGCTTCCTTTGATGCAAGAGACAGTTTATTTGAGATGGACGGCTCTCAGTTTATCTGCACTTTCGAACTGCTCTTTGCAGTGCTCTCATCCTCCTCCCCCTCGCTATGCTCTCTACACTCCTCTAAGGCTCATCTCGCTGCTCAGCACTGCTCGCCTCGCGCCCACGCAGCCCAGAGAGCATTCAAGGTTGGCCCAAGATGCAGCCGGACCACTAATGGACACGACACAGATCTGACAACCAGAAGTTCGGGGTTTTTTTCAGATCTTTTTTAGCGGCTAACGACTTTCGATGAAAAAACAACACTGCCACCTCTATTGTTTAAAGATCGTCAACCACTCCCAAATGGGTATGTGACCTGGGAAAGGCCAAGTTGGGTCGAAAAACATTGTCACAATATTAAACCTTCAAATACTTGAGAAAGGCCACACTGTCCCGAAACGTTGTTTGTTTAATGAAATTCAACATGATGGACAAGAGTGTGCGGTATCTTCCCCTCTGAAACCTTCAAATACACCATGCAAGTGGATGCCATTTTTCTTCAAACCACCCTCAGGTTAGGAGCCCACAAGGTCAGTTGCCGCATCACATGTTGTGCTGTCTGATGACTCTTGGCTTGTGCTGTGCCTGTTTGGCCACACCCGTGCCACCTCCATGCCACATCTGTGACCCACCACCCCCCACAAAAACCCAACCAGGTGCCAGTTTGGGTACAGCTGGGTGTGGTGGGGTCAATGCCAACTAAGGCACCTCCCATCTCTCTCTCACTCACTGGTGGTGGTGCCATTTGACCGACTTCACACTACGCTACTCATACTAGCGGCGCTCTTGCTGCAATGTGGATGGAAACTTTTGAGCTTTCAAAAGGCGCCACACCTGTTCCTTTTGTTTCTAGAAAGCTAAATGCCACACATTCAAATGCTGCGCGAAAGAAAGAAAAAAAACGTTCAAGACAATGAAGTGGCAGCTCTGTATGTAACAGTGCAATATGCTGCTTGTCTGTGAGAACAGTCTAGAAGTCTAAGCCTGCGAAATATTAAAATTCTTTCTGTGGTCCGCCATGTCAACATGTGGCACATCTTATTGAGTGCTGTAATCATCAAAATTTGGCCATGTTTGCTTTTGTCAGCTTCTTCTCCATCGGCCAAAAAAAGTTATGCACTACATGAAGACTTGAAACAGTGTGCGTGCGCGTGTGTGCGTGTGTGTGTGTGTGTGTGTGTGTGTGTGTGTGTGTGTGTGTGTGTGTGTGTGTGTGTGTGTGTGTGTGTGTGTGTATGTGTGTGTGCGTGCGTGCATCCGTGTCTGTGTGTATGTGCATGCTTTCGTGTCTGCGTGCGTGCATGTGTGCGTATGCGTGCGTGCGGAGGGGGTTAACAAACATGGAGGCTCACCAGGCCTCTTTGAAGCCCCCCCTCCATTAACCGAAGGGAAAAGATCAAAGATCCCCTGCAAGTAATTGGCTTCTTTGGGGAGTGGAAGGGGCTTTTTTGGAGAGTAGTAAGGGTGTACTTTACACTTTGACCATGGCCATGGCCAGGCTAACAGTGGACATAAAAGTTGTGGTCCCCCCTTTCTGGTGGTCATCTAAACACAACAAACACAAACACACATGCACGCACACACACACACACACACACACACACACACACACACACACACACACACACACACACACACACACACACACACACACACACACACACACACACACACACACACACACACACACACACACACACACACACACACACAGTCACATAACGAGAGAACGAGAGACAGAGAAAGCAAAGACGGGGGGCATGGCAGCCAATGACAAAAAAGGCTGCCACCGGACTGTTTGGACAGGCTCATCCGTCATCCTGACTGACAGCTCTGTTGCCACACATCCACCCGTCCACCCGTCTGTCTCGACTTGAGCTGTCAACTCAGGACAGCCGAGACAGCCCACGCGAAACAGAGCACCTCCTCTCAAAACACTGGCATCCCCCTGCATGCGTCCAGGTAAGCTGACAAGGGGGGGTGGGGGCAAAGGGGTCAGTTGTCCCGGGGAGAGGGAAAGAGGGGGCCCAGAATTGGTACCCTATTACGACGTTTATATTGAGTGAAGGGGGTCTCTTTCAGATTATTTTGTCCCGGGTCTGGTCAACACTATCAGCGGCCCTGCATGTGTCTTTAGACTCGTATCTTTCTACGCCTTCTCCCCCTTCCACAGACACCCTCAAAATGCTACACAAATTGAACA
>NC_085864.1:33574177-33576677 GCF_034702125.1 Engraulis encrasicolus | reverse complement strand
AGTCAAGCGACAGCGGCAAAGATCAACAGGAACTGCTGCAAGAATTGTTTAGGTGCTGGAGCGAGGCAACGAGAAAAACTGACAAACTGTTTACTCGGTCCCCTGCATTCTTTCAGGCCAAACTTCTGGTCAGCGCTTATCGAGATTTCCAACACAACGTGTGGACGGACCTTCAAGAGTCGGCGAACGGCAAGATTTTTTTAAGGAGGGAAAATGTCCAATGGCACACATATGGGGAGGAGTTTATTTTGCGTGTGTGTGGGCGTATTTACTCTTCTGCCTTTGACTGTGACACAGTGTACTGCATTGTGAACACACGCACAAGCACACACACATACACACACACACACACACACACACACACACACACACACACACACACACACACACACACACACACACACACACACACACACACACACACGCAAGCTTTCATACATACAGTCCATACATACACACACAGTACAGTGCTCGGGACGGGTCTGCAAATCATTACACATGCAGCAGTTAATGGTTTCTTCTGTGCATTTTTAGGATCAGGGCAATGGGCAACAGATGCATTGTCAATTAATGAATTCCCCAAAGACCACATTGTTTTCAAGGGACATGCCACGCATACCATGGCTGTTTTGCCACCCCTTCCTTTAATGTGTGAGCTAGCAAAAGCTCGACTTCTCCTAGTCTCCTCGGCAGTGTTGCCAGATGTGTCTGATCAAATCCCGCCCAAAAAGATTCTCAAAACCCGCCAAAATGCGTCCAATTTCAACAAATTGTATTGATTTCTATGGGCATAACATGGCAGACAAAACCGCCAAATGGCCAGTTTTACCCGTTTCTACCCGCAGACGGCCATCCCAAGAAGCCCAATCGGGCAGGTAACCGCCCAATCTGGCAACACTGCTCCTCAGCTCGGTTCTCGGTGCCGCGACACACGAAAGCAGCCACAACACTGAAGCTCAGAGGTCGGATGGCATTTTAATGGCCGACTCATTAAGGGAGTAAAAGTGCTCTGGCTTTTTGTGGGCTGGGTTAAGAAAACCATCAGTGTTTTTTTTTCAGTGCGTTTTTTCTCCCCTCAAAAAGTTGTGCTGATAAGGAGGGCGCCATGACAGAACTAGGCGTACGACAACTGAAAAAAAATATTTGTCCGAGAAATAAAGGTATCAGATTATTCGAAAAAGATAAGTCTTCACTACTTTCTTCACATATTTCTTTAAAAGTTCAATTTTTTGCACCATGACCAACGTAAGTGTTTCAGCATCAAGTCTGCACCAATGTGACGTGAGATACGCTTACAGAGGAGCTGTATGGAGCACAGTGAAAGTAGAAATTAAAAAAAAAGTGAAGTCCCTCATTAGGTACAACGAAATAAGTGGCGTGATTACTATGTAACATCCGAAACAATGTTGCACTAACGTACAACATGAATTACAACATGAATTTACTACTTCTACAACAGGAGCCACTTATTTTTTTCTGTTCCATGTGTATACCATGCGACTTTCAAGGTGTGAACCTTTCAAAAAGCAATCATGGTGCAGTCAAGAAACATGGTGCAAAATCACTGTATTATTGTGCTCTATACTATTGCAATTGTACTGTACTTTATACATCTCTGGTTTGAAGAGAGCGAAGTAGCACATGACTGTTTGTGAGGGCATGAAGGTGTAAATGCGGTCTGGCTCTGAGACAGAGAAACACACTCTCCGCTCTGTTTGGATCTCTAGCGGTTGCCATAGATATTGTCTGTAAATTTTCCACACAGTGCTTTTATGTTGAAAGGAGCAAGTGAGACGGCTTCAGTAATGCTGAACTCACAAGCACATGCACACACACAAACACACACACACAGACATGTGCACTAACACACACACATACACACAGACTTGTGCACAAACACGCACACACGCACGCACGCACACACACACACACACACACACACACACACACACACACACACACAAACTGTAAGTACGTGAAGTCAACATATAGCCGGCGTTGCGTGAGAATACCGTAAACATGCACATGCAAGCAAGCAAGCGCATTGCAGAAACTTCCAAACAAGCGTGTTTCATCAAACGAGCAGCTCGCTTCCTTGGAGATACATTAAGCTGGTGCATGCATCCATCTTGGGCACCCGGTGTGTACTGTGTGTACTGAATGCAGTGCATGTGATTTCTGTGCAAAGCCAATGCTCATTATAAGCCAGCCTCCTGGGCCTTCTCCAGATGCTGAATACACTGTGCGGTGTGTGCTGCACGGATCTCATCCAAGTGTGTGTGTATGCGTGTGTGTGTGTGTGTGTGTGTGTGTGTGTGTGTGTGTGTGTGTGTGTGTGTGTGTGTGTGTGTGTGTGTGTGTGTGTGTGTGTGTGTGTGTGTGTGTGTATGTCTGTCTGTCTGTCTGTCTGTCTGTCTGCCTGTGTCTGTGTGTATGTGTATGTCGGGATCTGCATGTGTGTGTGTGTGTGTGTGTGTGTGTGTGTGTGTGTGTGTGTGTG
>NC_085864.1:33554177-33569177 GCF_034702125.1 Engraulis encrasicolus | reverse complement strand
GGTAGGTCACTTTTTCCTTCAAAGCTCCCTCCAAAAGTTACAGTTTCTTTCGGAAAGAAATAAAGAAAAACACGACTTGGGTTGAGAGACGTAAGTTCTCTGAAAGTCTTTGAAGTTGTGATTATGTATTTTTATTTCACTTTACTTGTTTAAATAAAATGGGGAATTAATAATAAAAGAGAAATGACTGAAAGTCGGAGCCGAGTCATTTTTTGTTTGTGTGTTCGGTCGACGACCCACTTCAGAGGAACTTGAATCACCCAAAAAGTTCTGTTTGCTCAGCTGCCCGTTACGGCACTGCCAAGACAGCGGGGCACACACACACACACACACACGCACGCACACACACACACCTACAGAGCGGCCCGGGTGGCACAGCGGTTAGCACAACCTGCAGGCCTCTTATGTAAGTCTGCTAGCTGGCACGAGTCCTCATGCCCACAGGGCACGAACACTCTTCAACTGAGTGAGCAACTCCAGAATTTCCCAACCCTGTAGACTCCCAGCTTGTCTCAGATATATCCCACTAGCTTCTTAAACCTAGAGGGCACAGGAAAATGCATACTCACATATTTTTTAGCCCTGTTTTTGTTTAACCGTTTTGGTCGTCTGTGAAGACTGTCAATCATCAGGTTCATGTTCTTCAAAAGAGCTCAGGTGCAAGTAACTGTATTTCTTTTTGGTTCTTAAAGTTTTGGAGTTTGACGTTTGAAGATGTTTCCTTTTTTGTTAAGTTCCTCCATCAACCCTAACCCTATACCCCACCTCCACCGCCAGATTTGATGACTGCCTTTGGGGACGATGGACGGTCGCAGCAGGCATCTGTCACCAAATCCTGAGGCACTACAGTGTCGTTGCCTACCATGGCCAATCCAGGCCATTTTTCAATACAGTTTTTTTTCCTGAACTGCATCCAGCTTTTGTGTCCTTTTTGACTGCATTACTTATGGTATTAGGCACCAAGCGAAACCCTCCAAAACAAAGGCGTGGGCGCCACCTTCACCTACAACCCCAGACCACCGCCAAGACAAGAGAGCCTAGAGCCTAGTCAGAGAGCCAGAGCTGGAGAGCTAGAGAGCTAGAGCAAGTGCCAGGCCGCCCAGTTGAGACCAACGAATGCTGCAGCAGCAGAATCAGATAAAGGAGGACAGCGGGTGGCCCACCCGTACCACAAGCATTCCTCTCATGCACTGAACCCTGGAACACACCACTGGAGAGAGAGAGCAGAGCAGGAGACAGACAGACAGCCATGAGACAGACAGACAGCCAGATAGATGGACAGCCAGACAAACAGACAGAAAGGAGAGACAGGGAGAGCAATTATGTATGTGTGAGAGAGCTAGACTGAGAAGGAGAGAGAGAGAGAGAGAGAGAGAGAGAGAGAGAGAGAGAGAGAGAGAGAGAGAGAGAGAGAGAGAGAGAGAGAGAGAGAGAGAGAGAGCAAAAGGGAGAACCGAAAGAGAGCAAGTGAGACAGAGAGAGAAGCACAGACATACTACCATACCTAATTGCTTCTGTGGTAGTTTGTTCCTATGGGACTTCATAGAGGGGGGTGGGAGAAGGCGGGGGGACTTGAGATCTGGCCATCTGATTGCAATGCTGGTCGGGCCCTTGAGTGCTAGCCTGGGTGAGTGTGTGTTTGGATAGATAAAGGCTTGGCTGCTGACAGCACTGTGCACCTCTCGGGGCGAACACAAAGACACATCACCTGGAGGGATCTGGCACCCCCCTGGAACTAGACTATCTCTCCAGACTGTTGTTGCTTGTTATGTCTACATGTCGAAACTTCAGACAGACGGTAACTTTTCAACAGCAGGGAAACACACACACAAGGACGCATGGACACACACACACACACACACACACACACACACACACACACACACACACATACACACACAAAAACACACACACACACACACACATACAAGCATGTACGCGTTCACGCACACACACACACACACACACACACACACACACACACACACACACACACACACACACACACACACACACGCTCGTACCTGAGGTGGGCCTCCTATTTCTGCTAACTATTAACTAAGATCTGATGACTTGACTCTGTAAGTGATTCATAACACAAGGAAATAATAGTTATCAGGGAAGTTAATGTTGCATGTTCCCCAAAAATAGTGTCTTAAGGTGGCTTAAGATAACAGTATGTGAACTCGCGGTTTCTCGCAACAGATAAGAAATCAGACTCAGAACGAATCTCTGGCGCAATACTGATTGTTCTGCGCAGCAAATGCCTATCATTTCCCCTTCTCCTTCCATAAATGTACCCTGTGTTTGCATTAGCCAGCACAATGTGCTGTAGAGCTGCCCCTATGTTACTGTACGTATATCCAATCAGCCATAGTGAAATCCCTTATACCAGTGATTCCTAAACTGTGTGTCGAGGCCCACTGGTGTGCCATGAGGGCATTCGAAGTGGGCTGGCTGAGGGATCATCTTCTAAAGATCGAATTAACTGTTGACTATTTCATTCAGTTGTATTGCTTATTGGGTCAGAGATGGGCCGTGGATGTTTGTAAAAAAATTCAAGCGGTCCACAAGTTGGAAAAAGTTGGGAACCCCTGCCATATACGTACACATAAATGGGCTATGGGATCATCTTCTAAAGATCGAATTAACCGTTGACTATTTATTTCAGTTGTATTGCTTATTGGGTCAGAGATGGGCCGCAGACATTTGTAAAAAAAAAAATCCAAGTGGTCCCCAAGTTGGAAAAGGTTGAGAACCCCTGCCTTATGTACTGTATACACATAAGAGCACTTGGCCAACAAAAGCGGATTCTGATTGTGACTGTAAAAGCGCACTCAATCAAATATGCCAAAGAGGAAGTGGTGGGGGACGCGAAGTGGAGTATAGCATGGGGGTGCAAGCTGGGTTCATCATAGGGCCAGATGGAAGGCATGCAGGCAGGGGGTGAGTGGTGCCTAGCCTGATTATTATCATCGACTTTCAAATCTCTTCGAGACCTGGTCTGACCAAGAGCATAACAAATAACGTTTCCCAAATGGCATGGTTGATCAGCCTCCCTACTGGTTGACTGCTTTCAGAAAATAATGGGTGGGAGTTCCTGATTTTTCTGGAGATCAGAAACGATATTCACACTGCTCTTGGCCTGACTAGAAGCAACGCTGAAGGTGTTGCGCACGTCACTAGGAGGGCGTGGCCTGGCTAAGGGGTGCCCTCCTGACCTGCCTCGTCTCGGCCCTTGGCAGTGGCTGCCTGCATGGCCAGGCCAGAGAGTTCTGGGGGCCACGGTGAGAGGAGAAGGCGCTAGCATTGCAAAACGCTTTTGCAAGATAGCACGAAGTTTTGGCAAGCCCTACACAACTGTCAGCACTTTTTTTATATATTTAACAAGAATGTTTCTCCATCACAGAGTGCATGGGTGTGTGAGGGCATGTGGGTGTGTGTGTGTGTGTTGATGTGCGTGATTCTGCAAAAGTATTCTGGTACGTCAGTGCAAAAACACTCTGTGTGTGTGTGTGTGTGTGTGTGTGTGTGTGTGTGTGTGTGTGTGTGTGTGTGTGTGTGTGTGTGTGTGTGTGTGTGTGTGTGTGTGTGTGTGTGTGTGTGTGTGCTTGTGTGTGTGTGTGCTTGTGCGTGTATGTGTGCGTGTGCGTGCGTGTTTGTGTGTGTGCGCGCGCGTGTGTGCGCGCTTGCTTGTGTGTTTGTGTGGGTGTGTGTGCTTCTAGCAATGTGCTTACTTGTCTTTGCACCCTTTGCATGTGTAAATTCGCACCTCTGCCACAGGTTAAGAACATACTGTGTGACAAAATCCCCACAAATATCTGTCACCATAGTCACGTACTCACTCTTCAAAGCAAACATACATGTAAACATAACAGACGCAATTTACTATGTCTGCCTATCTGCCTGTGAGGACATCACAAACACATAGACACACGCAGACACACACACACACACACACACACATGTGCACGTGCACACACACATGCACACACACATGCACACACACACACACACACACACACATGTGCGTGCGCACACACGCACGCACACACACACACACACACACACACACACACACACACACACACACACACACACACACACACACACACACACACACACACACACACACACACACACACACACACAAACAGGCAGAAAGATACATAGACGCACACAGTGGCACTACACATGTATGCATCCCCACGCAGGCACACACACACACACACACACACACACACACACACACACACACACACACACACACACACACACACACACAAACACACACACGCAGCCCGGCTGACTGACTGGCTGGCTGACTGGCACAGTTTAGCAGGGGTCAAGCCTGAGGGCAGTCCTACAGTGCGTCCTCATCACCCCGGCCCCGCTCCTCATGGGACTCTGGTCAGGGCAAACCCGGGGGAGGGGGGAAATCCTGCTGACTACTCCTGGCCCACCACCACCACCACATGCCAGTTAGCCCTTTGGTCTGTAAAAGTGCCTTCAGTCTGACCAGCTGGGGAGTGTTGGGAAGGCGGGGGGGCGTGCTGGAGGGGGCATTGTTGGGCAGTGAGACAGCACTGAAACATGTTGGAGTTAAGAATAAGTGACTATACGAGAGTGTTGTGGTCAGGCGATTTGAGAAAGAAAGAAAGAAAGAAAGAAAGAAAGAAAGAAAGAAAGAAAGAAAGAAAGAAAGAAAGAAAGAAAGAAAGAAAGAAAGAAAGAAACAAAGAAACAAAGAAAGAAAGAAACAAAGAAAGAAATAGGCCAACATGTATATCTAACAGCCAAAACAAATACAGTTTAAAAAAAAAAAGAAAGAAAAAAACTCAAGCACCAGACTGATATTTCACAAAATGTTGTAGGCTGTATAGCATTTAACACAAAAGGCACAAAACTTGAAAGTACTGATGCGCAAACTATCAACCGACACATGAGCATCACCTCAAATCGGACAGGCAAAGCCGCTGTCAAATGACAGCGCCGCGCGTAACGCCTGCCTCACCAGAAGCGACAGAACAGCGGCTAAACGCACAAGTTAGAAACAGATTAGAATTCATTTTGAAAGCGTGTATTTTTCATAAACATGTGAGAAAAAACGGAATAAAACGCAATTATTGAGCTGTGCACGTTTGTTCGTCCATGGCACATGCCGGCGTATTTCTAACGGAGCAAAGCGCAGCTGCGAGATCAATATCATACAGTAGCGCATGTCTTTGAATAATTGATGCACTCGTTGCATGTATCTATACACAGAATTAACATACAGTGCCTCGGTGATGGTCACTGATACATAGAATTAATTTGTAGGAGGCAGCTGTTTCCTCAGCTGCAGTGCTTTGGCGTTTCTGCAGCTGGGAACATGCAACATGGGACCCGTTACTTTACAGATATTCAACACCGCACACAACACTTCCACACAAACGCGCACATCCTGGACTCACTCTTCGCGAACAACGGATAGAAAGTAGGCTATACAAAAAAAACATGTACAATTGTAAGTGAACGCCATGAATTAAAAATAAACGGAGGGAACATACTTCAGAGACAAGCGCGAGATGTTATAATAACGGCTATTAGAGAACAAAAGTGCTGAGTTACTCACCTTCCATCTTTTCAGATTTTATAATGGTTAACGTTGGTTTCATATCGACAGCTGCCGTCATTATCATGTATTCTGTGTGTTCAGCAGGGCTTCGTTCCCCCGATATAATAGCCCTGAACTATGTTATAGACTGTTGTCTATTCTTATTCCCCTAAAAAGACCTTCAACTTTCAACTCTCCTTTTTAGTTTCCCTCAAAATTGTTTAGAGGCGCGTAATACTTGTCCTAGAACTTGTATTTCGTTTTCTCTCTTCCACTCGTTCTCTCTCTCTCCTTCTTTCTTTCTTTCTCCTCTCTTTCTCACTCACTCACTCCTTCCCTCCCTCCCTGTACCTTCGGCAGGGCGTTTCTGTGCTTGTCGGTGCGGAAGAGGCAGCACCAGTGGCCGCGCGTACATGTACGACACTACGGAGTGGGCGGCGTTAGCGGAGACAAACGCTTCACAATTCAATTACATTCCTTTCAGCTGAGCCTCTGCCAGAATCCTATTACATTATCACGTAGCGTCACTGGGGATGTCAATTCTCAACAGTAACACGTTTGTGTCAAAGTAACCCCCCATCTATTTTTTTCATTCATTCATTCATTTATAGGACAAGCGTCTTTCTCCTTGGCTCTTTTCTTTTTTTAATTCCCACCCCCTATTTCTCTCGACCTCTGTTTTTTTTCACTTAAAAGCAAAGCATTGGGCTGGGAACTTCCCCCTCTCACATAACACTTGTGTTAAGTTTATATGGAATACCACCACTGACTAAGAAAGCTGCTATTGCACAAGGCACCAAAAGTAACACTGTGTCCAAAAAGATGACTATCTTGAGCAAGCCTCAAACCTAAGCATGCAATGCACAATATCAAAGTGTGATGCAAGGACTTGTGTAATTAGGTGGAGTGTTTATATTTTATCTAGCTCAAATCTCACATTTGAAAAGTAAATTTTTCAAAAGAGCATTTATCAAACTTTTAACACATGGCCTTTCATGCTTTCTTTTACTAGCAGACTGGAGTTGAAAATCCTCTGGATTTCCCCATCTAATTGAATTAAGCCAACACTGGGTGGTAATGGGGAGACGTTGGTGCAGAAAACCAGTGATACAAAGGCACAGTTGGGCAAATTTATAAATGGAACTATGCATTCAGAAGATTGCGTCATTTGTTTTTCTTGCTCCCTCAATGTGTTTGTTATAATATTTACAAAGTTGGCATACAATGTCCAATCTTCCATCTAAGCAGACCCATTATTCGATTTGAAAGCCTTTAGAAAAAAGAGCAGAGATTGACGACATTCATGGCTACGCCAAGGCTATGCTATGCTGAGCTGAGCTGAACCCTAGCCACACGGCTGGGAATCTGAGCAGCGGACTAGCGAGTCTCCCTCATAAACACCTTGGACTGCTTCCTGCCCACCTCGGCTGGATCAATAAAATATGCCGCGTCTGTCTCTTTCTCTTGAGGGGCCTCTGTCTGAAGATGTCCAGCCCCGGAGCAGCTGAGATCCAGATCCAGAGCCAGAGCCAGATCCAGAGTCAGGACCATATTTACACCCATAACCTTGTATTGAGCACTGGGCCTGGGTCACATGCATCGATTTATATCGATATAACAGTTGTACAGCTAATGATGCCATTTATTGGTGTGTCTGTGGCAGTATCAATTAATGGTTTTATTATTCTGCCTGTTTGCTCATCTGTCTATTTTCTTTTTCCACTCTAATATTTGTAGACTTAACTTAAGACACAGTGTTATACATTTGCTGTTAACAGAATGGCAATGACCAAGTCATAGTGCATGACTTAAGGCCCTGTGTTATGTCATAGTAGTGTAGTACTATGGTCTTTAACTTTCCAGTGACTGTTACAGCGTTCCATTAGTGGAACGGTGTGCACTATGGGGCTACACTAAATAGCCAAAATATTTTTTTTTAAAAGCTAAGTATTGAAACCAAATTCATCATACTATGCTGAATTCTCAAAGAAGCATTAGAATTACAGTGGCTGAACTGCTCTGAGATCAATAAGTTACATTATTGAACCTTCAAAGAGGCTGTAATTTACACCAGAGGATCTGTATTGGGGTACTGGTTTCTGGTCAGGGTCTTCTTTTCCTAAGAGTTCCATGAACCATGGCACCATATTCTTATTCTTATTCTGATTCTTATTCTTATTCTTAATCTTATTCTTATTCTTCACCATATAGGCTGCCCACTTCATGGAAGAACATCTGAAGCATAAATATGTTATTATCACTGTATAAATATCATGCAGTATCACTTGATGGAAGGAGGAAAGCTAAGACCCGGTGCCCATATTGGTGTACATCGGCACCTCCATTTTTCCTAGACCATAAGTACCCCAAATCTAGGTCTGGGCCTGAGTCTGGATACTGGGTCTGGCTCGTCCTACCGGTCCATCTTGAAGCATACTTGCCCACAAGTAGGCCCCCCACTTCATGGAAGCGCATTTGAGGCATAAACACATGGTTAGCCCTGGATGCTAGTTGACCCAAATATTTGCGGCTATTTATCAACACTAATTCAATTGGACCATCCATCACAGTGGCCTGCCTATGAACATTTGATTTGTGAGAGGATTATGTTGTATTTGCTCGGAGTTTTTTTTATATATCCCCTTTCCCCATCCGGAGTCCGGACTGCTTCTCTAACAGAAGCTAATTTGGGTTTTTTTGTAATTAGAGACAACACTATGTCATGCTCCGCATTAAATCATACGGGTCTGTTCTGAGCCACACAAACAGTGTGGGGTAGACAAGGAATATTGAGGAATAAGACTCAGAAGTTGAACAATTATGGGGACCAAAAATGAGGGAAGATGGAGTGGGCAGATGTACAGAGAGAGAGAGAGAGAGAGAGAGAGAGAGAGAGAGAGAGAGAGAGAGAGAGAGAGAGAGAGAGAGAGAGAGAGAGCGATAATGAGAAAGGGAGGTATGGAGAGAGAGAGAGAGAGAGAGAGAGAGAGAGAGAGATAGAGCGAGAGGGATATGGAGAGAGAGAGACAGAGAGAGTGAGAGAGAGAGAGAGAGAGAGAGAGAGAGAGAGAGAGAGAGAGAGAGAGAGAGAGAGATGGAGAGAGATGAAGAGGAGGGGAAGAGAAGAGCAGTGGGGGATTGAGAAGCAGGCAGGGAAACAATTCCCAGCTCTAAATAAATTAGCTGCCATGGCAACGGACTGTCATGTCATGCTTGTTTTGCATTAGCCACAAAATAATAATGACAACTGTAAAAAGCACTTGTCCAGAACAATACACAGCCCTGTCAAAGAAATCCCCCATTTATCCCCCGATAAACACAACCACTGAGCAATAGCAACCTAAATCGCCCCTCAACCAACATCATCAGAAAACAGCAAAATACAGAATCAGAAACTCAGCGCAAACCACCGCACATCTTTGATTCCGTGCGTACAGTAAGGTAAGCCCATTACTAGATGAATGGATGAACTGGAAAGCACCAGTGGTATACAGTAGCCTATATACACAGTAAAAACTGGAGTGTTAATGCAACACTAACAGTGTCGATTTAACACCTTCTAGAGTTTATTTGGTCCCAAAGCACTCTCTAAGTGTTGAATTAACACTGCATTTTTTACTGTGTAGTCGGACAGCAGCAAACAAAACACACAGTAATGGTAATGGTTGCATATCTCTGAGAGGGATCGTGAGTAGCTGGGCGAGCCAGTGTTATTGATCAGGCATGGATTTTCAAACAGGAATTCAGTGTCTTCTCCATTAGGCGGCCGGGATAGTGTTTCACCTGACAGATATGAGCTATGGTGGAAGCTACAGAGACGCAGTGTGGTTTTTGTGGCCGGGTCAAAGGGGTGGGGGGTGGGGGGTGGTGAAGGGGTGTAATGGTGGAGTGGTGTCGGATGAGTGTATACTGTGGAGCGGAATGAAGAGGTGGGTGAGGGGAGGTGGAGGTCGAGTGGAGGTGGAGGGTGGGGGGATGGATATAATATAATGTAGATTGTAGGGCTAGGCTACCCAGCTTCTCATTCACTCTCATTCACTTCTCTCTCCCGCTCTCTTTTTCACTTACCCTTCCTCACCCACTCATTCATTCATTCATTCATTCACTAGCTAACACAATCCATCCCCTCTTCTCTCTCTCTCTTTCACTCACTCACTCTCTGTGGTGTCGGATGAGTGTATACTGTGGATCAGAATGAAGGGATGGGTGAGGGGAGGTGGAGGTGGAGGGGAGGTGGAGGGTGGGGGGATGGATATAATATAATGTAGCTAGAGGCTACCCAGCTTCTCATTCACTGCCATTCACCCCTCTCTCTCTCTCTCTCTCTCTCTCTCTCTCTCTCTCTCTCTCTCTCTCTCTCTCTCTCTCTCTCTCTCTCTCTCTCTCTCTCTCTCTTACCCTGCCTCACCCACTCATTCATTCATTCATTTATTCACTAACTAACACAATCCATCCCCCTTCTCTCTCTCTATCACTCACTCACTCACTCTCTGTTCTCCCTCCCTCTCCATCCCTCCCCTTCACCCCTGCCGCCTCTCCCCCTCTCCCTCTCTCTGTCTACCAGTAACCCTTTTTTGTTTTGGCCTTAATGAGCTTCTTGTACTCTTAAAAGGACAGCCTGGGTCCTCTGGTGCCCAGGGGCAGCCATTAACTCTAATGGTGTTGCTGACTAATATCTGGACTTGAGAGTTTGTTGAGTGCCTGTATTGTTGATGTGGTGTTGTGTTGTGTTGTAGTGGTGGTAGTAGTGGTGGTAGTAGTAGGGTGGTGGTGGAGAAGTCCACCACCTCCTCCATTCATATTTGTCCTCGGATGCAGCCACTGAGTTTTTTTTGTTTTTTGTTTTTTACAACGATGCTGGAAGGAGCTGCTGCTACCTACAGTGTTTTGTAATTGCGTAATTGCTGTATGTGTACTAGACTTTGATCCTGAAATAGTATGCTGTGACGGTGAAGTCCTTGGGCGTCATTGTCGGTAACAAGTGGCAAGGAGAAGGGGTTTAAATTCACCTGCGGCCACGGCATCAGGAAACCATCTTTTTTTTCCCCCTTCGTCTTCTTTTACTGGAAAAAAATATGGGTTCACCTTCACCTTTCATTTTTGCAATCATAGCATCTAAAAAGAGCAGTCCGAGATGGAAAATCGCAACAGGCATGGAAAACATACAAAAAAAGAGACTGCAAAAGTGCCCCGTTCATTCATCCTAAAAAGATGTAATTTATTTTTTTCATCTTCCTTCCAGGGAGCTGACACACTTTGCTAGTTCTGAGGAATAAGAGTATTCAGAGGAACATGTTTGACAGGCGGTAGTGTTTCCACTTGCCCTGGACTTGTTAAAATGGCACAATCATGATATCAGAGGTGGGATGGATGCGGGCGGCTGGATTGAATCACAATTATATATTAATTCAGGTCTCTCTTTTAAGCCTCCCATTGGTGCCATATTTTGTACAGTAGTTGTTGACTCCCCCAAACAAGCTGTTGCTAGGATATAGAAAAATACATCTCTCTCTCTCTCTCTCTCTCTCTCTCTCTCTCTCTCTCTCTCTCTCTCTCTCTCTCTCTCTCTCTCTCTCTCTCTCTCTCTCTCTCTCTCTCTCTCTCTCCTTCCCTCCCTCCCGCACTCCTTCCCCATTGTAAGGAAGGAAAACATGTGCTGTTTCTTTCTCGGCACAGCTAATGGCGGTTAGGGAATCACAACTATTTCAGAAACAACATTGTGGTGCGCACACACACACATAGCCTACACATACTACAGCCCAGCAGCCTAGCCTAGCCCAGCACAAAGCCATTAAAGCTCTCTGTGGCTACCGGCCTCCCCTGTCTGGTGGAGACGCAGTGCATTTCCAGACTCACTCTAGTGCTGCTGCTAGCCCCTGCGTCTTAATGGGCAGCACAGAGCACTGGATGGGTGGATGGGCGGATGGGTGAGTGTCGTTGCCATGGTACTGACTGTTAGCAGATGCTATGAAACCTGTCTGACCGTGTCAATCTCTGTGAACGGACTCTGTAAGCAGGTTAACCCGTTTTTGTTTGTGCATGTAAGATGCACTTACATGGATATTTGTATGCATGCACGCTGTGTGTGGATGGATTTTCTCCACAAGGATGGGTGCGTGTGTATTATGCATTTGTTGGATTTGTTTCATGTGCATAGTATAGCCTATATGCATTAATGTGCATGCATGTGTACATACTCCATATACGCCCTTGTGCAGACTGGATATCATTCAATGTCTATGGTTAACTGCTACGCGTTGCTTCATGTTTGGATTGTCATGGTTCACTCACAGGAAAAAGTTATTCGTCATTCATTCATCAATCTGTTGCATTGAGGGTGTGCGAAGGAGCATGTCAAAAATGCTGGTGAGTCACAGGCCTGCAGCATCTGAAACACAGTATAGGCCTTTATGATCTGTACTGTACAGCATGTTTGATGAAGAACAAGAGATGGATGGAGAAAGAGATGCTGGGAAACAGGTCTTCACCATTCACAGCATTTCAATAGTAAAGTATGAAGCGAGACATTTCTCATATTCACAGACAGAGACACATACAGTACAGAGAGAGAGAGAGAGAGAGAGAGAGAGAGAGAGAGAGAGAGAGAGAGTGAGAGAGAGAGAATGAGAGAGAATGAGAAAGAGAAAGGATACCGATATAGGAGAAAGGGAGTGAGGAGAGGGAGAAATATGGAAAAGACAGAGAGGAGAGAAAGTTCAACAGAAAAGAAGGAACGGCAAAATGAGAGAGAGAGAAAGAGAGAGACAGAGAGCACAAATTCTTTCTCTGTCTCTCTACCCCTTTATCTGTCTCTCTCTGTCTCTCTCTCTCTCTCTCTCTCAGCCACACAGTACAGTAATTGTTCCCTAAACACTCTACTACCCTACCCAGCCCAACCCAACCCAGAGTTACCCTGCCCTAACTATCTCCCTCTCCAGCGTCTGCTGCTCTGCTGCTGCTGATGCCATAGGCTGGCTGGCTGGCTGGCTGGCTGGCTGGCTGGACCCTGCTGAGATCACAGGGTCCCTGTGGAGCGGGAGTGGGAGAGTGAGAGGGAGGGGGTACCGACGATTGGGAGGGGGTGGTTAAACGAGTGGGGTGGTGCTTTGGTCTGAGGGGTGGATGGCTAGGGGCATACACAAGGAGGGTTGGGGTTGACGTGGTGGTTAAATGTCCAGAGCAGCGTTTTGGGCGGGAGGGAGCCCCAGTCTAGGAGGGAGGGTGATGGTCGTTTAAAGGTTCACTGTGTAGGATGGCGGCCAGAGTAGGCATTGCAACTATGCTGCTCATTCAAACTGTGCTGCCCACTGCCAAATTTCATGTTTTTTAATAAATATTTACATTGTAATAAACTAATATTTACTTATATGACCAGCTTTGCAGCTTTTACAGTTTTCCCAGCCACAATAAATACCTAGAATTTTATGGTGGTAGTAAGTTTTCATGAAAAAAGTAACATTTGTGAATGGGCAGTATGAATTCTGGAAAGGCACTTGTGAAAATATTACACAGTGCACCTTTAAATGGTGTGTTGGTCAGAGGAGGCTGGTAGTGGTGGTGGTGTTGGTGGCTCCTGGAATGGAGAGGAAGAGAGATAGGCAGGAGAGCACTGGGAGGGGGGTGGCGGGGAATGTGCTGGTGGCACGATGAGAAGGGTGAGTGTGTGCAGGGCTAAAATGGGATCAAAAAACGGCTTGGGCATTTCTTTGGCCTAGTGCAGACCCTTACACAGCCCAACTGTTTTTCTACACAATACGATTGGATCAGTTCATTGTCTATATTAAAGATGGACCAATGGGCTACCCCATCTAAATTGTGGGCTGGTCTGGAAAAAAAACAACAGCACCCAGAAAAACCAGCATCGGCCCCTGTGGACTGTCGGCCCTGTATGCCAGATGACCAGTCCAGCCCTGTGTGTGTGTGTGTGTGGTGGTGGTGGGGGTGAGGGGCTGGTTTAACGAGGGGGGCGGGGTGGCGTTTAGGTCAGGAGGGGGCTGCTAGTGCTGGTGCTGGTGCTGGTGCTGGTGCCTGCTGCGATGGGAGGCAGAGAGGAGGGATGCTGGAGGGAGAGAGGGAGAGAGAGATGGGATGGGGCCGGGCTGCCGCGGAACAAAGGGCCGGCTCTTCTCTGAACAATTAGCCGAGCTAAAAAGGACATCTATCTTCTCCATTAGCCGCACCACGTGCCTTCCATTCAGTGCATTGTGTAGATAATTAAATTGCCCCAGCTCCCATTTACCCCTCCCCTACAGGAGTTACACTCTCTCTCTCTCTCTCTCTCTCTCTCTCTCTCTCTCTCTCTCTCTCTCTCTCTCTCTCTCTCTCTCTCTCTCTCTTTCTTTTTTCCACTCTATCTTTCTCTTGCTTTATCTCCCCCTGCCCCTCTCTCTCTCTCTCTCTCTCTCTCTCTCTCTCTCTCTCTCTCTCTCTCTCTCTCTCTCTCTCTATCCATCTCTCTCTCTCTTCTCCTCCCTCGGGGTATCAATGCCTCCGAGGTCTTCCACCCTCTCTCTACCCAGCAGAGCACTCTGGAGTAAATGTGTGTGTGTGTGTGTGTGTGTGTGTGTGTGTGTGTGTGTGTGTGTGTGTGTGTGTGTGTGTGTGTGTGTGTGTGTGTGTGTGTGTGTGTGTGTGTGTGTGTGTGTGTGTGTGTGTGCGTGTGCGAGCGTTTGTGTGTCTACATTGTGTGTTGTGAGTGTGTGTGTGTGTGTGTGTGTGTGTGTGTGTGTGTGTGTGCGTGCGTGCGTGCGTGCGTATTAGAATGTTGCAACAATTGATTACAATATGTGTGCATGTACATGTACATGTACATTTGTGTGCTTTTTTTCATCTGTTATGTGTCTGCATTGTGTGTGTGTGTGTGTGTGCGCGTGCGTGTGTGCGCGCGTGCGTGTGTGTGTGTGCGTGTGCGTGTGCGAGCGTTTGTGTGTCTGCATCGTGTGTGTGTGTGTGTTTGCGTGTGTATGTGTGTGTGTGTTTGCATGTGCGTGTGTGTTTGCGTGTGTGTGTGTACCTGTGTGTGTGTGAGCGTCCATGTGTGTGCACACACGTGTGTGAGTGTAACTGCATCTGTCCATATGTGTACGGACACAAACGTGCGTGCGTGCGTGCGTGCGTGCGTGCGTGCGTGCGTGCGTGCGTGCGTGCGTGCGTGCGTGCGTGCGTGCGTGTGTGTGTGTCATAGCTATGATGATGACACCTCCAGGACGTGAGCGCTGCAGGGAGGGAGGTGAGGGAAGTCCCCAGTCATCTCCGGTGGCACTCAGTCTAATACCCCCCCCTCCCATGCATCTGCTCTCTGCTCTGGGACTCATTGATCCGACTGAGGAGGGTTGTCAGGGGGGGTGGGGGTCAGGGAGGATGGATGGATCACTATGAATATTTCATATACTGTAGGAATGCTC
>NC_085864.1:33541677-33546677 GCF_034702125.1 Engraulis encrasicolus | reverse complement strand
TGACCAAAAGAATTCATGAAAAAATATGGAATTACATTACAAAACATGTATTAGTTCTCAAAAGGCCTGTAATTGTTTCTTTAGAAACAATGTGTATTTCATTACTCAATTTGAGATTATTAATCATTAGTGTAATATTATTTAATTATGAGGGGGGCCTCCCGACCAGTTATGCTAGGGCCTCCAAAACCTTAGCAGCGGCCCTGGTGGCCTCGCTTGAGTACAATGGCCTGTATGCAACTCTGCAGTATGGTGTCCTCTTTCTTCGTCTGGCTCTCATCACATAGGCTTAAGGGGTGTACATAGTCGATGCATCCTAACGCATTTAGCCGTCATTGTAAGTCTGTGTGTAGCAAAATGTGTGTGGCAAACAACGGACATTAACGCATGTTAAAACAAGTTAACGCACATTGTTCCTCTCATCAAATATATGTAGGCCCCATCACACCAACAGAGGCTTACAATGAACCAGCCAAAGGCCTCACAGCATAGGCTTATTTAATGCACCAATGCAGGCACATAACAAACCAGTCAATCAGAGAAAATATCAGACTGTCTGTGTATACTATATCTGAGGGGGTACAGGAGCATCCATTGGTAACCTACTAAATTGCTAGCTGGTTAGCAATGATGCTTAAGAGAGTAGAGTAGTAGAGTAAAATAGAGTACTTTTATTTAAGAGAAACGGGTTCCAGAGTAAATGGCAGACTGAGCGTATATCAGAGGGGTACAACTGGGTGTCTAATGGCACCTGGAGCCATGTGAACACAGCTGGGTGTGGAGACTGTGCTCTAGAGTTATGCATGAAGGCTGGCCTCACTTGAGAGCAGCACAGCCTGCAGTGTGGATTTGAGGTGCGTCATTACAGGAGCAGACAGATAAACGTCAGGATGTAGTAAACCACAGGACGTGATATAACGCAATTTTGCAAAAAAAAAACAAACCCGTCTGTGAGACAGAGTGTATGTACCGTAAAGTAACTGTCTAGAAATGTTCATTTTCAATCGATAATCTGTATAATAATCTTCCTGTTTTTTTCAGAGCAGTTTTCACTCTTTAGGTCATCATTGATAACTTTCCTGCTCATCACAGCATCAGCATCTGACTGGAACCAGTGCCTACATGTACAGCAGTGTTTCTCAAACATTTTCAGACCGTGGACCACTTTGTCCCTCCAGAAATGTTAGGGGACCACCTATCAACTGAATTGACAGTTGACACGTAGTACTAATTTGACACTGCTAATTTCGATGCTGGTCACCTTACTTTTTATTCACATTTCAAGCCTGCCTTATTGTGGTGAAAATATGACTTCAGTTAACCCTAGCTAATGTTATAACTACAGCCTACTGCTAGTTTGTCTTGGAAAAGAAGAAGTCCCCTCGCGGACCATCTGAGCCCTGTTGCGGACCACCAGTGGTCCCCGGACCACACTTTGAAAATCACTGATGTACAGCCATACAAAGGACAAGAGGGTAATTTATTTATTTAAAAAAAACTCCTCTATAATGCTGGCTACAGACCCTATGAGAAACATGATCATACATGATCAGAACATTTGCCAGTGCTGTAGCCTCTTACGGCAGACGAGGTCGCCGGTGGGCCTATTCACTATTTGCTGAAAACACTAAACTACATCCTAACAACATTGCTATGACAGTACTGTACCGAGAGCCTTAGGTAACAGATTAAGACATAGCCATTACAATTTTGGTGATAATAAGGTTATAACATGAGCTCTGCGCAAAGGGGTTAAAGCGATGGTTCGGAGTAGAATCACCCTAATGCCATTTGAACCGTGACACCCATCCACCTTTACACCCGAAGTGTTTTCTGCCGCAGGCTTACATCAACAGAGTTGCCGTGTTATTCTATGTTTATTCCGGATAGCTTGACTCAAGCGCATATGGATCCTGGGCACCGTCTCCAAACTTTCCCCACAAAAATAACATGTCATGACACCAAACTTCTACAGTATAACAAATGTGGTTTGTACTCACAAAAAGATGAATTTGAAACTTTGTACATAGTCCAGGAGTTTATTAGTAACAACACACGAGACGATTAGCTTTTCTGCTGCTAAACATCCATCGACGTCACTTCCTCCAGCTGGGACTTTCTTTATTGTAAGGTTTGTGTTTTAGTCCACAGCCAGGATATATGCACGAGTGTGGCATCGTCTTCTATTTATTAAACGTGGTAAAATTTAAATCCGAAGTGGTTAATTTCTAGTTGTAGCGCAAGCTGTCTTTTTGAGTTTTCCGACTTCCGGACTCACGTGTATTTGTTTCCATCAACAAAGTCCCAGCTGGAGGAAGTGACGTCGACGGATGTTTAGCAGCAGAAAAGCTAATCGTCTCGTGTGTTGTTACTAATAAACTCTCTACTGTAGAAGTTTGGTGTCATGACATGTTATTTTTGTGGGGAAAGTTTGGAGACGGTGCCCAGGATCCATATGCGCTTGAGTCAAGCTATCCAGAATAAACATCGAATAACACGGCAACTCTGTTGATGTAAGCCTGCGGCAGAAAACACTTCGGGTGTAAAGGTGGATGGGTGTCACGGTTCAAATGGCATTAGGGTGATTCTACTCCGAACCATCGCTTTAAGCACCCACTTTTGTTTTGTCCCTCAGAAATATTCGTAGGGATTTTTAACATGAAATTTCATGGCAGTTGTAGATCGTTTGTGGAATATTCTACTGGGAAGACTGGGCATTAAACGTTTGTGGGTGAATAAACAAAGAAAAAAATCTGATGAGTGCTGTACTTTGCTTCCTTCATTCATTTATTTGTGTTGGATTCAGCACCCAGTTAAGGACTATGAGAATCATTAGGCGACAGTGTGAGCGCGTCTCTACGTTTCAAGACTGGGAATGGCTAGGAAACAATCCTCTTACCCTGCAAAGGGTTAACACCTCTGTTGTAATCCCCTGACTGCTGCTGCTGCACACCGGCTGCAGGAAAGCAAAGCCTCACACCTAGATTCGATCACAGGATGTCAAGCTCAGCTGCCATTTCGTTACATTAGCGACATGGCGTTTCACGCGGCACAATGCATATTTCACACTTACAGCCCTATTATTGTTCAGGAGCCACGCATGTGGTTTTATAGAACACACCTGCAGGCACCACCGACACCGGTCCTCAATTACGCCACATGTGCATGTGCACCCGAAAAAAAAAAAGGGTACAGCATGGCTTTCACTTTACTGTAAGGTTTCTGTTGGCACGGTAACTCAAGTAAAGGCACACTGTTCAGAAACGGTGCAGAAAAGGTGTTTGCTTCATAGGCTCCACATTGGTAGTAGCTGACGTTTCATTGGGCACCTGAGTCTTGGCAACACCACCGCTACCTGCCCCCCCTTGCAAAACCACCACCACCACCATCACCACCACAAGTCCTGTCAAAGATTAAGGAGGAGGAAAAAAAAGATCCCCTGATTGATTTAGCTGCCATGGCATATGTTGTCTTGAACTAATTACTGCAGGTTCTCGCCTGGAAATTTTTTTTACCTTGAAACGGGGAGGTCCAATCTGCTGCTGCGGTATGGCATTGATTAATTATGAAGGCCGAACTGGGCTATAAAAAAATGAAAGGCTAACACACATGGACTTGTTCAAAGAGGGAAAAAAAGAGTGACGAGGAGGGAAGAAATGACCTCAGCTTAGGGCTACTATTCAGCCGTCCAGGCCCTGGCGTACAGTTAAGAGTAGAAGGTCACCAGCTGTAGCCTGGAACTCGAACTGGCTGGCACAATTTAAAAATAAATATCTCAACGCTGCTGCTTTCACTGTGCTTAATGTCAACTGGGAATTGTTCCATCAGCAAGTAGTTAAAAAGAAAAAAAGATGTTTTTTTTAAAACAATTTTTGTTTGAAAGCACAAGTTCCATCTCGGTTGCCATGGCTCCACACACTGTATCCTCTGACACCCTTTATCCGCAGCCTAACTGCTGTCAAAAGGTCAGCCTGTTTCATTCTGACAAGTGAAACAGGTTTTGGGCGCACGAGGGTTATTCGAACGTTATCGCACGTTTGGTTTAACCGTCCTGTCGGTGCTCTGTGCACACAAAACCACAAAAGAACGTTAAGACTTTCAGATGCGCTTTCCCCCGCCAACACATAATTGACACCTTCTTCAAGATATATGTTGCACACTGATGATATGTTGGATATGCTGCAGTGAGTTCACTGCACAGATGTACAATGCATTTGCAGTGTTAACTCAACACTTACAGAGTTGAATTTAACAACTTCTAGTAGTCACCCATCACTGTTCCTCACCAATGTTAAATGCTCACTTATTATTTATTACTTCATCACTTTTCTATTATTGGTCCATCACTGTTACTTGTCCTGTCTTGCACTTTGGTGTCAGTTTGTAAATGTCAGTCCTGCGTATGTCTATGTCCTTTCATGTTGTAGATGGAGAAACATATTTTCAATTTGCTTGTATGATCTGTGCATATGAAGAAAACGACAATAAAAGCTGACTTGACTTTACTTGACTTGAGTGTTTAAAGCAGCGGTGTCCAACTCAAATTCACAGTGGGACAACATCATAATCTGGGATGAAGTCATGGGCCGCATTCAGTATTTATTTAAAAATGCACTGGAAGTGGCCATAAAGTACACACGCTTCATACTTACAGCCAGGCAAATAACACATTCTCATCATATACAGTATAATTTTGCTACATTACATTAGGTCTTAAAGGGTTAATTAACTCTGCTAATTTTACAAGCTTCATATATACAGAAGTAGTGGCTTACCAGTGATTATTTTCATGCACTTTCGGGACAAGAAACAAAAAATAAGCCTATTAGGACTGTTAATAATCTCATTTGTCCCCGTCAGGTTATGAGCGCATGCAATCCTTCAGATCCCCTTTCCCTTTCGTTTCGGGCAGGCGAGGGTTCAAGTGGTCACTTTTTTCCAGTGTTTACATTCACGGTGTGTGTTTCTCTGTGTGTGTTTCTCTGTGTGTGTTTCTGTGT
>NC_085864.1:33531677-33539177 GCF_034702125.1 Engraulis encrasicolus | reverse complement strand
ATAGTACTATGTCCTCAAAATAGTAGGGTACTGAATTAATTAACACTGCATTTTTTTACTGTGTGGCGCACATACAAAATGCTTCAAACCAGAAATGTAAGAGAAGGCAGTAAAAAGCATCCTTCATTCCTGCCCTATCTGCACAGTAAATTGTGCAACGCTATTTCAACACACAAAATATTCCTACCAAATACACTCTTGAAAAGAGTGTTAAATTCCTCTTAAGATTTTGATACAGAGGGCAACTTTTTTGAGGAATGTTCTTGGTCAACGAAGTGACTGACTGGCTCATAATATTCAGGTAAAATGATCAGATCAGCAACAGATGTCTACTGCTGATTCAACTCCTGATAACAAATGTTGCAGTGATAAACAGTCAAAAGAAAATCTTATAGCAGTATCATTGCCCAGAAAGACTACTCAAAAAGTTGCTGATGTATCCGCAGCAGCTCGAGTGTTGGTTCAATATAGCACTGCTGCAGAATTGATGGGTGTTTGTGGGTGTTTCTACCTGTTGTGCAGCACTCTGGGCCATTGGTGTCCTCTTGGACACCCAAGAAGATGGAAGAGATTTTTGAGTTTACCAAATACATGTGGAAAAACTGAATACTTTTGGTAAACTCATCACAAATGCACTTGCAAATGCACAGGCACATGGGACTTACAAATTCACAGGGTTTTGCATCTGAATCGTTCACTTGGTCCTACTCTCTAAGTGTGGAATTAACTCCTACCAGTGTTCCTACCTGTACCTGTTGCGCAGCTCTCCGGGCCGTTGGGGACCTCCTGGAGGGTGCCGTCCTGGGCATACAGGGGCCTGGTGGGGTACATCTGCTGCGGAGGGTGGCACGCAGCGGGCAGGTGGACAGGCTGACCCATGGGCATCGCCATGGCCATGCCACCACCACTCTGTCTCTGGAATAATAAGATGAAGAACACGCATGAACCACATTTTTTTGTCGTCCTGTTCCAGATTCCAAAAAAGTTCCAGAATCCACAATTTCAAGCGGTTTGAGGCATCATGTACATTATGATTACGATGACATTGCATGTTCAAAGTACCCGTATTACCACCCTAACACCACTGTAACTGTAACTGTAACACTGTGAATGGTTTTTTAATGATTTTTTTTTAGAAAATGCATGTTAAGCATGTGACGTGTACTAGTACTGCACTAGCTACACAAATACACACACGGCCCCATGCTTTGGCTATTTGAGGTGTCATAGTTAATGTTGGAAGGAGAAGTGAAATTTTGTGGGTGAGAGGACTAGAGTGGTGTGGCATATCATTGCCACTTGTGGCTGGCGATATTTGAAGTGTCGTAGCCCCTTACCAGGCACCGTTCCCCCGCTAGGACGTTGTAATAGTCACTGAAAACTAACGTTACGTACTACACCACTATGACAGTGGACAGGGCCTTCAGTAATACATTACGACTTGGTCATTGCCATTCTGGAAACATCTAATTAACAACAGTTGTAGTGTCTAAAGGGGTTTTAAGTGCCTCTGAGTAACATACAGTAGCCTACTGTAACTGCTGCGTGAATTGGCGCCTGTATAGTGTATGCGTGTAACACTAGCTGTGCCCCTTGCCATGAGGACCAAATATGCATTGCTAATGCACTGCTAGCCTATTTCTATCCTTCCAGCATGTAGCACTATGAATATGGAAACCTTTCTCACCACAGAATGCTACTGTTTCTGACCACAAGCTTGCACATACAACACATATGAAAATTTAAATGCCAACTCATGCGTTCAGTCAATAAGCTGAATTAGTCATAATGTGTGACGATGTTCACTACAGCTCCTAATTCCCAAAAAATACATCATCGTGTAAGAAATAGTACTTCTAACAAACGTTTAGCTGCTAGCAGAAGCACTGAAGAGTGTCAACGCAACCACAGTACAGAATTAGGACGACCAGCCTGACTCAGCCTGAGGTGTTAAAAGAGGTGCCGAAAAAACTAGGTGGTGCTGACACAAGCAAAAAAAAAAAAGAAAAGAAAAAAACAAGCCAAGAAAAAGTCCCCTTCGTGCGTCGCTGACTACTGTGCTACATCACAAGCGCGCCTCAATTGAATATGAGGTCTCTGTGTTTCTAGGCCCCCATGCAGAAGCATTGCTGTGCCGTTCTCTGGAAGAAGCAGTGCCTCGCCTCGCCTCGACTCGTCTTATCTCCTGCATCTGCAGAGTGCTACTGACGTCAGGCCAGGAAAGGGAAGTCCAGAGGAGTTTGCTGACTCCAGCGGCCTCGATATGAATTTACTGCAGATGCTACTGGAGATAGCAAGGCAAGAGCAAGGGAGGCAAGACGATAGTGTAGCGTAGGGAAGACAAGCAGTGGAGAAGTGGATGGGGGTAAAATAACGAGACAAAATTCCACACTCTCATTTATTAAAGAAATAAAAAGATTTAAAGATGTCATTACCGTGGCTAAGTTACATCAAAAACTGTGTTTCAGCAATCAAACCTACTTCAAGAGGCAAAAGACAAAGGGGGTGTTTGGGGAACAAAATGGCCCCCATACCAGCGTATCCACACCTCCTTCATCTCCCACCATTCTTTCTTTTTCTGTCTTTTGTAAGGGAGTCTATTTTTAGAACATAATGACTTGTAAAACAGTCAGGCAGCAGAATGGAGTTTAGTGGACCACATTTTTTTCTCTCACTCTCTCTCTCTTCATTTTGGAGTGTCTGGAATTGTATGGAATTGTGAAGGCCTGAATAAACACTAATTGTTTCGAGTGGTGTTTCAATCATGTTTTTCTTTTTTGAGGGTGGTGGGGGGCTGGGGTTAAAACTAAACAAACCGATCAGAATGTGAATGGAAAATAACAACGATGGGGTTCAACGATAACACACACATGCACAACACACACACACACACACACACACACACACACACACACACACACACACACACACACACACACACACACAAATACATACACACACACACAGTGTTCCGACAAGCGTTGTTTGGCTGTAGTTTTTTTCACCGAGACGCTGTCGGTGACCTGGAAGGTTATGGGAAAGTCTCTCGTAACGGACACATGCTGAAAGGCCATGATGGAACCCCACGCAAAGAGGACAGAAGCTTGTGTGTGTGTGTGTGTGTGTGTGTATGTTTTTAATACACCATGGAGTGACGTTGGGTGGCGAGCAGTAGTACAAACACAAACACAAACCCAAGGGCATACACACATACAGTATGTCACAAACGTGATACCACTGAGGGGAAGGCCAGGCCAAAAATCACAATAAGGCCACCGGGCTGATGCACAGTATGCCATATGGCCAATCCAGCCATGCTGCCCTACAAAGCAAAAAGGCAGTAACTGTGCAGAGCTCAAAACTGAGTACCGGTAAATTGACTTTAAAATGACACTGCAATCCAGTATAACTGGTTTTTGGGAGATGATTGACATGTGACAGTTTTGTTACTTTATAGTACCATCTTTTTTGCAGATCAATATTTTTTTTAGATTTCAGACTTTGTTATATATGACATTAAAGTCATAGTAACTCATCTTAACCAGCAATGCAGTTACTGCCTTTTTGTATTGTAGGGCAGCATGGATTATACCATAGGGTGTGCTCACTTTGTGAGGTGCATTTTGAGACATTAAAGGCTGCTTTTCAAATGTTTCTAATTTTGAGTGAACAATCAATTGAAGCTGCTGTGAAAGTTGTTCACTGCTGAATCCTGTTCAATGTGTCAAAGTGAAAATTCTTTAATGTTCCATGACAAGATATACTTACAAAGCTCCAGAAATGTGAGGGGTGTACTGTCACTTCTGTGACATAGTGACGCACGCACGCACGCACGCACGCACACACACACACACACACACACACACACACACACGCAAACACACTCATGATACACATACAAACACACTCACACGCACGCAAACACAACACAAACACACACACACACATACACACGCACACACACGCACACACATACACAGACACGCACACACACACACACACACAGACACACACACACACACACACACACACACACACACACACACACACACACACACACACACACACACAGACGCTCCATGCAGCTTCTGAAGAAGTCTCTGTCATGATAGAACCCCTCTGCTATCTACTGCGGTGGCTTTCCACGATGACTCTGACTTCAGTGACTTCTGCTGATGATGAGAGGGGTGGGTGGGTTGTCTGACTCACTGCCCATCTGATAAGCTGTGCTTTTACTACGAGACCCGGGCAGATATCACAGGAAAGCACAGCACCAGCACCACACCACACCACACCACACCACACCACACCACACACCCTGACACCGTCTAATACCCCACCGCAACCTCCCACGAGAACCAGCCAGCTCCAGGCTCGGAGTCAGTGGCGGAACAAATGCACATAGGGCCCCAGGGCAAGACACTTATATAGCCCTCCATACGACTTGCCATGGTCACAATAGGGTCCCCACCACCATTACAGGAGGGCCCTGGGCCCAAGGGCAAATGCCCTACTTGCCCCCCGCCCCTATAGCTCCGCCCCTGCTCGGAGTCTACAGTACAGCACAGGCCAGACAAGACCAGACATCATTGTCATCATCGTGTTAAGGGAGACGTCTCACTCTGAGACAGGAACAACAGGGTGAGAGAGAGAGAGAGAGAGAGAGAGAGAGAGAGAGAGAGAGAGAGAGAGAGAGAGAGAGAGAGAGAGAGAGAGAGAGAGAGAGAGCTTGCGTGCGTGAGTGTGTGTGTGTGTGCGTGCGCGCGTTTGTGTGCACATGTGTGTGAGAGAGAGAGTCAGGGAGAGGGAGAGAGAGAGAGATAGAGAGAGAGAGAGAAACATACAGTAAGGGCAAAACGAGAGAGACAGACAGTTACATGAAGGAGGCAAAGACAGACAGAAAAAAAATGCAGGAGCATAAAAGCAGCTAATAAAAAAGAGAAAAGAGACAGACAGACTGAGAGAGGTAGCAGAGATAATGAGTCAGAAGATGAGAGAGGCAAAGAAGGGAAAAGGGAAAGAGATAGAACACAATAGACAGATGGACAGAAGGAGGGAGGACGAGAGAGGAGGGAGGGAGGAGGACAGAGACAGAGAGACGAAAGAAAGATGTCTGCGGATGCCGTCTCCCAGACATAAACACAACATCCACCTCCCAGTGGGGCAACTTAGAACGAGCGTAATGGAATCAAGAAGCGACTTCAGTTGGGCTGCTATGGCATACACCCCTCTGATTGATTTTGGACGTCTGGTTTTTCTAGCAGTCCCTTTCTGTTAAGGATTTGTGCAGGGGCGTAAGCACAACATTTTTGGCCCTATACAAAATGTTTGTTTTCTCCTGACTGCGCGAAACTAGCTGTGCACAACTCAACCTCTGATTTTTGGAAACCGCTGTCAGTCAATAAATTAGCTCACGTGGTTGGCTGTCACTGTCTTGTCCCTCCTCACAACGCTGTGTTTATGAACAAAAAAAAATCATCTATACTACCCTACAAAGTCAAAGTGCAGTAACTACATATTTTGTCAAAATTGTGTGTGGACTGAAAATGGTCCTCATCACACCTCCTTTATCTTTTGACAAAGCCTTACCGCACAAATACACCTACTGCGACAAGAGCGAGACGAGCGACGGAAGTAATTGACTTTGCATTGAGAGCGATTCGCACGCTGAGAGCGACAGTTTGAATTTGAAATCCTTTCAACTTTCTATGACGCGGTTCGGCGACCAGCCGCGACAGCCAATGACTGTATAGAGGTCAGTGACCACAGCCAATGGGAATGTTTGAATGCTTTGCCTGGACATACGCTAGTCGCGTCAATCGCTCGGTCTATTTGTCTGGTTATGGTCCATATGTGTCCCGTTTGAAAGATATAGCTATGTCAAATTTGCAGTAGCTACAATATCCATTCTAATACAAAGGCTTTGAAGGTGTTTTTCTCAACTTTGAACTTTGTAGGGCAGTATAGGCCCTGCTTCAGTGGACCCCCTCCCCCATTTATATGATTAGTATGTTTTTTTTTTTTTTTTAAACTCCCTACATACATGGGGGCCCTGTTGACTCAGCCCCACCACCCCCTACCACACTCATACCAAGCCAATTTTAACACCCCTGGGTTTTAGAACCCTTAAAGGTACACTCACTGTGTAATATTTTAGCGGTTTCTTTCCAGAAGTCATGCTGCCCATTCACAAATATTACTTTTTTCACAAATACTTTCCACCACCATCAAATTCTAAATAATCATTATGAATAGGAAAATTGCTCTTTTCATTCACGTACGCCATTTGGATATCCAGAAATAGACATGCACATGCACACCCCCCCACACACACACATACACACACACAAACATACGCACACACATGCACACACACACACACACACACACTAAATCTGACCCCTGACCTTTTATAAGAGACGATAACGATCTGAGTGACATGTCTACAAACTCCGTCCGAAGACTTGTCAAGACGTTATAAGCCATTAGCGACATCTGAGCCGCACACAAATAACCAGAGGCCGAGTGTCTCAAAGAAAGAGGAGAGAAGCTTCCCCTTTTCTTTTCCCTTTTTTGCACCCCATGTAAATTCATGAAGCAGGGAGTGAGAAGAAACGAGGAGCTTGGCCTATGACCGTGGGCAAAGGGGTGCTCGGCGGGCAGCCATCTCGATTTCAAAAGCCAGAGAGACCACCTGGGACAGTTAGAGCTGCCACCGTTTTCTTTCCTGCCTGCTACGTTACGTTGGACGTGTGGGGGTGCTGGGGGCACACGACATTGTGTGTGTGTGTGTGTGTGTGTGTCTGTGTGTGTGTGTGTGTGTGTGTGTGTGTGTGTGTGTGTGTGTGTGTGTGTGTGTGTGTGTGTGTGTGTGTGTGTGTGTGTGTGTGTGTGTGTGCTTGTCTGTATGTCTTTGTCTGTGTGTGTGTCTGTGTGTGTCTGTATCTGTGTCTGTGTCTGTGTCTGTGTCTGTAGGGCCTATATGTGTCTGTGTCTGTATCTGTATCTGTATCTGTGTCTGTGTCTGTGTCTGTGTCTGTGTCTGTGTCTCTGTGTCCGTGAGTGTGTCTCCACATGTGTATGTGTAAGCGATGGTCTTGGTGCAGGGGAGTAGATTTGTGGGTACGGTTCAGGGAAGGGGTTGGTGGGGTTGTCGGGTCGCCACGGCGATTAGCATGTAACCTCCTCCTCCCCTCTGGCTAATGCCACCGTCTTATGCATACAAATAGCAAAATGTCTCCTTGCCAGACGCAGCTCACAGCTCACACCTCACCCTGCTCTGCACCGCGCTCACCTGAGAGGAATCCAAATGCTCCGCTAATGTGACCGTCATTCACAATGGTGTGTGTGTGTGTGTGTGTGTGTGTGTGTGTGTGTGTGTGTGTGTGTGTGTGTGTGTGTGTGTGTGTGTGTGTGTGGAGTATGTGTGTGTGTGTGTGTGGGGGGGTGTATTACGTGTGTGTGTGTGTGTGTGTGTGTGTGTGTGTGTGTGTGTGTGTG
>NC_085864.1:33511677-33524177 GCF_034702125.1 Engraulis encrasicolus | reverse complement strand
ATATAACTGGCCTTGTCCAAAGTTAGGAATGCATCTTAGTCACTTGTGCAGGGAATGTTTTCTATTTCCTTTTTTTTTTCTTTTTTTCTGATGACACCCTTGCGTCATCTTCTCTTCCCCCCCCTATGGTAAATGGTAAATGGACTGCACATAGTGCCTCTCCACTCCTTCGAACACTCAAAGCGCTTTACATTGTATGCCTCACCACTGCCACCGGTGTGTAAACTTGAGTGGGAATGGGTGAATGTGAGCCTCACATTCACCCATTCCCACTCAAGTTTACACACCGGTGGCAGTGGTTGCCACACAGGGTACCACCCTGCCACCACCGCTATGAAAAAAATCTTGGTTTGACACATATTCGTTTACCATGCATTCTATTTTGTCCTGATATAGTCATAAAAAATCCTGTATGACGTGCACCACATACTCTAATAAGCCCTGAGGCAGTTGGCCACACGTGTGCAATGTAGTGCACGCGGTGACAACAGGATGACCTTGGTTAGCGCCCGTCTGCTTCCTGAGCACGGTGTGTCCACTCAACGCTGTGCAAGAGAAGCAGAGGCACAGCCAACTGTCATTCACCAAGCTGCTTCTCTCTAGCCTGATTATCAACGACTTTTAGACTCGGTCTGACCAAGAGCATGACGGTTAACATTTCCCAAGCGGCTTGGTTGACCTTGGTTTGCTAATGGTTGTTTGTTTCCTGACAAAGTGGGAGGAGTTCCCAGTTTTCGGGGAGCTCAGAAAGTACTTACATTGCTCTTGACCTGAGTACTGTAGCTTCTCTCCATCCTAGTGTGGTGAGCAGTGGCGGAACAATTACATACAGGGCCCCAAGGCAAGACACTTATAGGGCCCCATCTACTGCCTGCCAAGGTTACAAAAGGGCCCCCCACCACCAATGCCCTGCTTGCCCTCCCTACAGCTGCGCCCCTGGTGGTGAGTGCGTATGTGGAAGTGACGCAGTCAAATTCCACCCAACCATGTTTTACTGTATTGTGGGGGCATACTCCAGCCAAGATACTTTCCTGATGTACATGGTCTCATTTTCATCAAGACATTTTTTGGGCGGAAACATCAGGTGGCGCAATGGCATCTACCCATAAATTGCCCATAAATTAATTGGTAATGGATGGTTGATATGCTACAATGATAGTCGACTAAAAACGAACAAACAAAAAAATCCATACAATGGTGGCACTGGCTGTCATTGTGCCGCCCTGACGTGTGCTACTGCCAGAGATTTTTTTTAGGAAGGGGAGATATGTCAGAATCGTTAGGTGTCCATAGAAATTAACGGTGAAGATTCGTAACACAAATATGGCGTCTACCCGCACATCTCCCGCCTTTCTGGTAACAAGAGCCAATGTGCCTGCTGAGCTGCGTTGCCAGTGATCCAATCATCTGGCTGCATCGGCGCACGCGAAATGATGCGCATGCTCAGTTGTGAAAAGCCGTTGCTCTCGTGCCGTAATGGAACTACTGCGCCTGCGCTCTGTCAAAAAAAAAATGTGAGAAAAGTGGCTTAAAAAGCTTTATTTTGACTCGTATGACACAACCAAGTAGTCTAGATTGATCAGTTTTTCACGGTGGTTTCAATCATATGGTTTACGGGTTCCCTTCCGTCCTATGCTCAGTTTCCCCATTCATTTTTCCCATTGACTCTCAGATCTGGTCTCACTAATCGCAAAATAGCACCCCGAAGGCGTCAACAAGATGGCGGCGACTGTCCTGTCTCGATCTAAACTGTCTCTGCTACTGCTGACCCACATACGTCACTTAGCCACATACGTGAGGCCTGCGGTTCACTTTGGCCATGTCCTGCAATGGCATGTTGGCATGTCACATGTGGCCTCCAGTTGCCCATCCCTGGTGTGACTATCATTGCCTTTTCTCATAGTGCACTATGGGGCGAAAACATTTGCATTTCAGCCTTGCACATTACGACACGTGGTGTGTTACTGATTATTTATCCAAATTTGTGCTGAAATGAGAGATGGTTGATTTGCTTGATAGCACATTTGCGTAAGTCATGGAATTTTGGCCAATATAGCTTCTTGGCATATCAATCCACGTCAATTTCAACCACAGCCGTGGCTATGGCATCGCATCCTGTCACAGTTTTGATAATACATAATTCATATGACTACGGTTTATCATTTACACATGTTATGGATATAAAATGCATGTAATTTCATATGAATTTTCATGACAGTGAATTAAAGGTGCATACCTACTACAGTACTTTTATCTTTTTCTAGACCAGTAGTCTGTTTGCAAGCATTTGTTAAGTTGCTTATCTGAAGATCTCTGCTCTTTTTTTTATCTCTGATCTTTTTGATCTCTCTCTCTCTCTCTCTCTCTCTCTCTCTCTCTCTTTCTCTCTCTCTGTCTCTCTCTGGAGGTGATCAGGACGCTGATGTGCTGCTGCTGTGGCGTAGCGTAGCGTAGCGTGAGTGGTGCATGTGTTTTATCATGTGCCAGACACTCTCGTCTATCCCCCCCCACACACACACACACACTACCCCACCGTGAGTGTGCGCTGATTCCACGGCCGCTGCGCTCAACAGTTGTTTGAATTACAAAGTGCACGCTGGAGGAGAGTGGCGGCACGACCGCCGGAGAGGAGAGGAGAGGAGAGGAGAGGAGAGGAGAGGAGAGGAGAGGAGAGGAGAGGAGAGGAGAGGAGAGGAGAGGAGAGGAGAGGAGAGGAGAGGAGACGAGACGAGACGAGACGAGACGAGACGAGACGAGACGAGACGAGACGAGACGAGAGGAGAGGAGAGGAGAGGAGAGGAGAGGAGAGGAGACGAGACGAGACGAGACGAGACGAGACGAGACGAGACGAGACGAGAGGAGAGGAGAGGAGAGGAGAGGAGAGGAGAGGAGAGGAGACGAGACGAGACGAGACGAGACGAGACGAGACGAGAGGAGAGGAGAGGAGAGGAGAGGAGAGGAGAGGAGAGGAGAGGAGAGGAGACGAGACGAGACGAGACGAGACGAGAGGAGAGGAGAGGAGAGGAGAGGAGAGGAGAGGAGAGGAGAGGAGAGGAGAGGAGAGGAGAGGGAGGCCGAACGACTTGCTTTCAAGTCCAAGGTGAGAAGTGTGAAGAGGTGCCGTGTCTGTCGGCACCATCAGACATGGTGCTGTGGGAGGGAGAGAGAGGGTGTAGAAGGAGAGAGAGAGAGGGATAGATAGGGAGAGGGAGAGAGAGAGGGGGGGAGATAGGGAGAGAGAGAGGGAGAGAGAGAAAGGGGGGTGCTGCAGAGGGAGGGATGGAGCGTACAAGGAGAGAGAGAGAGAGAGTGAGAGAGAGAAAGAGAGAAGAAATAGAGTGAGAGAGTGGAGAAAGGGGGTACTGCATAGGGAGGGAGGAGGGAAGAGGAGGGATAGAAGGAGGGAGGGATGTAGGCGAGAGGTGTGTGTGTGTGGGGGGGGGGTGGATGAGCGGAAAAGGAGGTCAGGCATGGATGACCACAGATGGGCCACACTTTGGTGCTAATAGTGAATGCTCTGTGTGTGTGTGCGTGTTTGTGTGTGTGCGTGCGTGCGTGTGTGTGTGCGTGTTTGTGTGTGTGCGTGCGTGCGTGTGTGCCTGTCTGTCTGTCTGTCTGTCTGTATGTATGTAGACTGTCTTTGTCTGCATGGTGTGTGTGTGTGTGTGTGTGTGTGTGTGTGTGTGTGCGTGCGTGCGTGCGTGCGTGCGTGCGTGCGTGCGTGCGTGCGTGCGTGCGTGCGTGCGTGCATGTTTTACTGTATGTGTGTGCCTGTGTCTGCATGTGCGCCTGTGTCCGCATGCCTGCGTGTGCGTGTCTGTGTCTCTGCGTGTATCCTAAGCATGCATGGTGATTGTACATACTGGTACAGAGGGACAGAGAGACACATGAGTTATGACCATGCCGAAATGGAGGTAGGAAGAGACGGATGAAGGATGAATACAGCTCCAGGGATGGAGTATGACTCCAAGGGCCCCTGGGCCAGATAAAAGGCCCCCCTCCACGGCTGTTGCTCATTTACAAGAAGATTTGGTTCACCTGAATAAAAAACAGCAAAACTAAGTCCACCAGTGTACGGTGATCCTTCTTCTTCACTAGAAGATTTGGGATATTCAAATTCTTTTCTTTCAGACATGTAAAAGTTTGTCTTTTACCTGACATGTTTCGACGATGAAGTTTCATTCACCGTCGAAACATAGGTAAAAGATAAACTTTTACATGTCTGAAACAAGTTTCACCCTTGAAACATGTCAGGTAAAAGATAACAAACTGTTACATGTCTGACACAAAAAGAACTTGAATATTTAATTTGAACGTCATACATCTAAAAATATTTTGGGTTTTAGACCAGATGCTGGAGACCTTGGAGCTGTTGGAGGAGGTGAGGGTCACTTGAAAATATACAGTTGTGAAAAATGTGAACAAGATAATGCAACATCAGAATGGAAATATACAGAAGATATACAGAAATATACAGAAGGATTTTTAACTTTTTTCACTAAGATCAATATGCCTCTGATCATTCAGACTACCACTTTCAACAAGGAACCTTCTTTTCGGACCTTCACATTTTGTAGATAGTCACAAGCCAATTACTGATATACAGAAGAGGCTTGGGCTCCAGGGGCCTCTATGATTCTTGGGCCCCTGGGCCTGGGCCCGTTAGGCCCATGCAGTAACCCGTCCTTGGAGAATATGGGGGTGGGGGGAGTTGTGAGGGGTAACAGAGCGCGGGAGTAGAGCAGAGCAGACTGGAGCGTAGCGCAGGTTCCGGACGCGCCTCTCATGATGAGGCAAATTGAATAAAGAGAGATGAATGTGCTGCAGATCTGGGGGCCCGATGCCCACAATGCTGTTTCAATTAGCGGCCCCTGCCGGTTCAAAGGGGAGGCCCGTCGATGCACTGCCGCGCGGCGGGAGCCAGCGCTCATCGCCTCGGCCTGTCTTTCAGCACCCCATCACTGGGCCACCTTTTCCCCTATCTCTTACTCTCTTTCTCTCTTTCCATTCTCTCCCTTTCTTTCTCTCTCTCTCGCTTTCTCTCTCTCTTTCTCTCTCTCTCTCTCTCTCTCTCTCTCTCTCTCTCTCCATCTCTCTCTCTTTGTCTTTGTCTATGTCAATGTCTATGTCCATAACTACCATCTCTGGGCCACATTTTCCCCTCTCTTACTCTATATTTTCTATCTCTCTGCTCCTCTCTCTCTCTCTATCTATCTCTTTTCACACTTGCTATCACTCCATTTCTGTGTCTCTTTTTCTGTCTATCACTGGGCCTGTGTTCTCCTTATCTTGCTGTCTCTCTCCACCCTCTCTCTCAATCTTTTGTTCTCCCCATCCAATTTGGTCTCTCCCTTTCCCTACCCCTTTTCCACAGTTTTACTTCAGCTTCCTAATTTCTGTCTCTGTATGGTAGGTATGTCTGCCTATCTTTATTCCTCTCGCTTTGCTTTCTCCTTTTTCCTCACTCGCTATCCTTCTCTCTATCCATCTTTTCTCTATATCTTTCTTTCTATCTATCTTGTTTCTTCCACTGTCCTGCTATTTCCGAGCTCCTTTGTTCCTTCTTGTTCCCCAAGGAGATGACAGGCTGCGGTCACGCTTTTACATTAAACAGATAACGTGCCCCCCTCGCCACTGTCAGAGCCCTGCCATCACTCATCCGATCCGGACGGCTTTACCGCTGATCTGCATCACGCCACGTTGTCATGGCACTTTTCGGCTAGCGTGGAGTAGGGATGCACCGATACACATTTTTTCACTTCCGATCCGATCCCGGTATCTACATTTGAATATCTGCCGATACCGATACTACTCCGGTCCAATCCCAAAACCACATATATCCATGGGTTTCAACGTGAGGTTGGCCCAAGTACACTATTTGGTCAGAAAAGGAAGTCAGAAGAACAAGAAACCAATTCATAAGTAAAAAAGTAACAAGTAAAAATACTAACAATCCCATCCTGAAAACTAATATGCAAGTGTTATGATTTCAAATTAACATTACACCTGGCTATCGGGAAAAATTCCTATAGGCTATTTTGGGAAAATTCCGATCTTTGAATTATGTTGATATCTGAATTCGATACGATACACCGATACCGATATCCCATCCCTAGCGTGGAGGCACAAAGTTTCCCCGTGAAAAGGCCATATAATTTTAAAAGTCTTTCTTTTTTCTTGTTCTTTTTTCTTGCTTCACTGCCTTTTCTACCTCTTTTTTCCCCCTTTTTTCTTTATCCAGCCCTCCTGCCTTGTTAGAAGACACAGCACAGAGCACCATCGTCCGTCCGTCTATATCAGGGGTTCCCAAACTTTACCATGGCAAGGCCCTCCATATGCCGGCATATTCCAGCCAAGGCCCCCACACTATTTTTGTGCATACCCTTTCACAACCATTAGCCCAGGTCTGTTATTAAGTACAATGTTCAGAGATGCAAATATAATGCAGTTCTTAACTAATGGGAATATTGATACAGATTAAATTTGTTATGTTATGCTTCTCCTGCCAACTTGCTGCAGCCCCCCTAGCACCTCCTCGCGCCCCCCCAGGGGTCCCCGGCCCCCACTTTGAAAATCACTGGTCTATACAGTGCTGAGACACCTCTGTTGAACCATGCTCTCATGTGCCGTGTGGCCAATGGAGGTCAAAGACGTCTTTTCAGGGGGGTGTGCTGCAGCTTACGTGCTACTGCTATCAGACACTCAGGTTATTTATCTCCTGAAGCTGCATACAGTGTGTCTTCGTGGCTGAGGCTCCACTGAGATTCATTATGCACCCACTGTGCGCATGGCTTTGATATCTTGCCTCACATGAGCTCACCATCAGTTGTGTATTAATCAACCTATTTTCTTCTCTCGCTCTCTTCTCTCTTGTCTTTGCATTCGTTTTTTTTTTTTTTTTTTTTTTTACATCTGAGGCTGCCTTTTCTGATTCTGAGTGCTCTCAGGCCCTTGGAACCTGCTATCTCCATTTTGTTTTTCCGGTTTTTTTCCCTTTTTTGTTGTTTTTTTTCCCTTGTGCTTTTCCTTTTTGGAAGGGGTTTTGGTTGTTGCAAGGTCTTGAGTGACCTAGGAAGCAGGATAGGAGCGGAGGGATGACAGGGGGAGGGGAGGTGAGCAAAGTTCATTTCTCCTGATGCTGTGTGGCAGGTGTAATTAATGACCCTTTATGAGCTGTGTCTTATTGTTGGAGGCTCTCCTCTCCTCTCGTCCGTCCGAGATACTCAGGGAGACTATGTGAGCTCTCCTCCCACTCCTTCCTTCTTTCTTTCTTTCTTTCTTTCTTTCTTTCTTTCTTTCTTTCTTTCTTTCTTTCTTTCTTTCTTTTACTCGCTGTCTATCTCTCTCTCCCTCTCTATCTCTCCCTCTCTCTCTCTCTATGTCTCTCTGCTTCTGTCTCTTTCTTTCTTTCTTTCGTTCTTTCTTTCTTTCTTTCTTTCTTTCTTTCTTTCTTTCTTTCTTTCTTTCTTTCTTTCTTTCTCTCTCTCTCTCTCTCTCTCTCTCTCTCTCTCTCTCTCTCTCTCTCTCTCTCCCTCTCTCTCTCACACACACACACACACACAGGAGATCACCATACTCTTTGAAAGACTGCCCGATTTCTTTCCCCTGAAGAAACTGCCCTGCAGATGTTGCCTCAACGACTACAAAGACAGAGGCCTTTATGAGGGGGGGGGGGTAGTGTGTGTGTGTGTGTGTGTGTGTGTGTGTGTGTGTGTGTGTGTGTGTGTGTGTGAGTGTGTGTGTGTGTGTGTGTGTGTGTGCGCGCACGCGCGCGAGCATGCGTGCGTACGTGTGTGCGTGCGTGTGTGTGTGTGTGTGTGTCTGTGTGTGTGTGTGTGTGTGTGTGTGTGTGTGTGTGTGTGTGTGTGTGTGTGTGTGTGTGTGTGTGTGTGTGTCTGTGTGTGTGTGTGTCTGTATGTCTGTGTGGAGGCCTTCATGTGGGGGGTTGGGGTGGGGGGGTTCTCTCTCTATTTTAGGCCTCCGCCTTTCCTACACGCAGTTCTGGAAGAGGTAGGGTAAGAACTTTAATCTTTCTTTTTTTTTTCGTCTTTCGCTGAAGACCCCATGTTTTATTCCTCTGTTGAGGTAGTATTTATAGATTAAAGCAGCCATTGTGATGACTAAAGCAAGGATATAATATTTTATGACAGTATCAACTTGTGATCGCCCGGCCGGATTTAGCCCCGGTGAGGAAACGCGGAGGGCCCGCTGGCACGGAGAACAAGGGGATGAGCGAGGAAGGGGGGCATTAGGCACGCTGTGCAAGATGGAGACGGAGAGAGAGGAGTGAATTTCAATCTCTCAAAAAGAGACAAGAAGACAAGACAGGATGGGGGAAAGACATATTTTGGGAACCATTTCTGTCAAGTGTCATAACATGGTATTAAAAGACCTTATCAGGTTATTCATAAAAGGTCCATGTATTAACAGTTATGTGCACTTTAACCGTTTATGAATATGCCATAACGATCTAATGAACACTGGGTTAATTTCTGAAGAAGACAAGACTGGATGGGAAAAAGACATATTTTGGGAACAATTTCTGTAAAGTGTCATAACATGATATTACACATAAAAGGCCTAATCAGGTCCATCATGAATATGTCTTAACAGTTATGTGCACTTTAACCCTTTATGAATAACTGTCTAATGAACACTGGGTTGATTTCTGAAGATAATTTCAATATCAGAGACAGAAGACAAGACAGGATGAGGAAAGAAATATTTTGAGGAAGATCAAGTGTCAAGTGTTATAACATGGTATTAAAATGGGTTATTCATGATTATGTATTAACAATTATGTGCAATTGAACCCTTTATGAGTGTGCTGTTACTGTCTGATGAACACTGGGTTTATAGACTATGTTACTCAAATTTCTCGAAAAGAGACAGGATGGGGGCAGACATGTTTGAATAACAACTTCTGTAAAGTTTTATAACATGGTATTATAAAGCCTTTTGAGTGCAGGCATCAGTATATTTACACCTAATTGTGAGCACTATAGCCATTCATGCATGTGTCTATTGTAGACTTGATTTATAGAAATTATTACCAACATTTCTTGATATATATGCTAAGGGTCAGTGGGCATCACCGCATCCTCTGACTTCCGGTTACCCTCCAAAATGTGTGGTGCGACTTTCATTGCACTCTGTGTAGCCAGATCCTTCGTGGCGATATTAACTCTTGATATTATCTTTAATTAAGAGCCGAAATCCTCTTGCCAAGTTGTCCAAACAGCCCTAAATAGGTCGGCTAAGTCACACAAACATCCTGAGCATTTGATGGTTGGTGGAAAAAGGCGTGCAAGTGTTGAGTGTGAGATGCGAGGGAGAGAGAAAGAGTGAGAGAGAGAGACAGAGAAAGAGTGAGAGAGAGAGAGAGAGAGAGAGAGAGAGAGAGAGAGAGAGAGAGAGAGAGAGAGAGAGAGAGCTCTGGACTGAGCGCTCGAGAGCTCCAGATGTTCCACATTGGAGTGCGTTTTACGCCCCGGGATGATCTGAGACAGGGATCTTCTGTTCGGAGCAAAGGGTTCTTGACAGGACATGTTCGCAGAAGAAGAGCCCTGCTGTGACGCGGCACCGCTCCGTCGCTGCAGAGCAGAGCAGAGCACAGCGGAGCTCCACCACCACCACCACGCCCCTGCGACTGCACTCAGAGAGACCCGAGCAACCGGAACCTGCTCTGAGGAGCATTGTTGTTCCGCCGGAACCAGGGACCCACAGAGGAGCTGGAGAACAGGGTGTGGAAGTGCTGTTGGTCAGGGCCACTGACAGCTTTGGCTGGGCCCGGGACAAAGACATCTGAAAGGGCCCCAAACCCAATACAAACACTGTAATGATGAGCCAATTCTGAGCCCCCTGTCTCCTGAACCCCTTTGTCCCCCTCCCCGTCAGCTTCCCTGCTAGTGGTGCTGGTGGTGCTGGACCAACTGGGGCCTGGGGCCGGGCTGGGCTTGACCGAACCGGAATAATGGGACTTTATACATTGCCTACAACACCCGGTCCACATCCCCCATCCCCCTGGTTCACTGCACCACACCTCGCTGAGTCACACCACCTTCAAAGATCGAAGCCCTCGATAAGGGATGGAGAGTTTCTCCACCTCGGTTCACAGATGGTCTGAGAAGTGTGAGCCCCATCAAGGAATACGTAGGCCTACATGAATACTTTAATTGTGCGAACCCACACATGCACTGTATGTGTTTGTGTACCGGTCACGCTTCAGTCCAGATGAACCTTGTACACAGTGCAAAAGAGCAACACTGTTCTCTGCATAGCAATGGGGAAATGGACACACATACCCATCATCACTATAGTATGATATCCACATCTGCATCCATGATGGATCGCACTATGTCTTTGTGAATAGAAACAGTAATGTGCATGGAAATTAGAGATGCACCGGATCCTGATTTTTAGGATCCTGCCGGATACCGGAGCCACTGCTTAAGATCCTGCCGGATCCAGAACCAGATACCAGATCTTACGAAAGGGTTGAAACACATAGCCTACGCGTGCACGTGGGCCCTTTTTATTACGGTGGCTCAAACTATTTTTTAGACTCATTGGCTTTCTGCCACACTACCGCACTGGCTGCTTCCAAAGTTCCTTCACTCCATGCAGCAATTGGGGTTGTGAAAGACTGACTGAGAAACCTAGGCCAGAGATGCACCAGATCCTGATTTTTAGGTAACTGCCGGATACCGGATCCACTGCTTAAGATCCTGCCGGATCCGGATCCTGTGAAAAACCCTATTATCCTGCCGGATCCGGAACCGGATCTTGGATCCTGTGCATCTCTAATGGAAATGCATCATTGCTGTTCATCGCTGGTATGACATAGTAGAGTAGAGTAGAGTAGAGTAGAGTAGAGTAGAGTAGAGTAGAGTAGAGTAGAGAGTAGAGTAGAGTAGAGTGTCATTTATTGATCCCGAGGGGAATTTAGGTGTCAAGTAGCATAAGGGGATTGTGAAAGTAACTTTAATAAACATGGAAGTAACCTACAAAGGGAAACAAATTAACCACTCTAAACATTTCAAAATGTTGTTCCATGAAACTTGTCCACACAATCGAGTATGTAAATCTAAATCCTTATTGCAACCACCTTATACCAGTGTTTCAACATTTTAAGGACCTTCTGACATTGTAATGCCATGTCAGTTTCAAATGTGTGCAAATAACCTTTTGTCCTTCTGACCTTGTGAACGATGAATGTCACACACAATACATCTTAGATAAAAAGCCTGTTATTCTGAACAAGAGTTAGGCCTACGATTCATCATCTAAACATGGTCTACGTACTTCACATAAATACTATGCTAATCCAGTATGTGCCGCGCTTGCTAATATTCTATTGACTTTGAAAAAGGGGGGAGAGGATGGATCCCAAAGTAACAAGCTTTTAGAGAGAACCACATGAAAAAAAAAAAACACAGAACACACAGAGCTGTTCCTCGGCAGCGTTATGTGGCGTTGATAAGATACTTCTGGGCAGAGTCCAAAACAAACACTCTAACACCCTGTCTCTTATCCGCGGCCCTCCCTCTCTCCGCCCCCGTAGCCAATTCCTAGCTCCCTCCATTCCTCTTAATTAGTCTGCCAGACCGAGACCCCCCTGTCCTCTCATTAGTGCAGAGTGCCTGGGTATCACTGTGCTGTGACACACAAACGCACATACACGTACACACATGCATGTGCACACACACTCACACAGACACGCACGCACGCAGGCACGCATACACACACACACACAGACACACACACACACGGCTGTGCATACACACACACACACACACACACAGACACACACACACACGGCTGTGCATACACACACATGCACGCGCACACACACACATGCACGCGCACACACACACACGTACACACACGCACACACACACACACACACACACACGTACACACACGCACACACACACACACACACACACTGCCTCCAGTCAAACAAAATCAAGATGCACACTCCACCACTTCAACCACACTCACACTTGTACTTTCTTCCCAACCGCACCACTTCCACATTAATTACAAAGATACTAAAAACGCACACTCAAAATATACATGCACACATATCACACACACACATACACACACACACACACACACACACACACACACACACACACACACACACACACACACACACACACACACACACACACACACACACACACACACACACACACACACACACACACAAACAGCAGCAGCAGCAGCAGGAAAGGCAAGTAAAGGGGGATTAAGAGTCAAGTGAGAGTGAGATGAGTGAAGTGGAGTGCAATGACAGATAGATCTCCCCTAAAGAACTCCTTGGCCTTCAGTAGGGCTGGGTTGGCCATCCGGCTCAGGGGGCATTTCCCAGTGGGCCCCACCCCCCTGTGGGCCCCTATTTTCAAATTTGTGCAAAAAAGAAAAAAAATGAAATGTTATTATTTTATCTTTTTTACACTTTTTTTACATTTCTGAAAATAAGGACCCACAAG
>NC_085864.1:33501677-33509177 GCF_034702125.1 Engraulis encrasicolus | reverse complement strand
TTCCATCAAAACTGTCACTTTCTCTCAACATTCTATTCTTAACGAGTAGCTGCTCTGTAGTTCTAGAAGTCTATTGTTCAGCTCTTCAATGCAATTTATTATATGGTTGTGACGTCATCTGTCGAATGCTCCATTCATTTCAACGGGGCTCCCCAACGTTCGGACGTCTGTTATTTTTCGATAACGGACGGGTTGGTCTATAACAGACCGCTGTCAATGGCAACAAGACTTTTCACTGCTAAAGCGACTTTTCAACAAGACTCTAATCAGCTGCTGTGATAGACAGCACCCGTTGTCCTGGCTACCGCTGTCAATGGCAACAAGACGTTCACTGCTAAAGCCACTGGCTTGTATACAAGTCAGGTGTAAAGAAATGTCCCCGCATGTGTGAATCATTTAAGTATATCCATATAATAAGCGGGTTAACTTTCGGCGAGTCGGTCGCTTTGTGGAATAGCAGCACTTCAGAGAGAACAAGACCCCTCCGCTCCGCGTCGGGGTCTAAAGATTCTCTCTGTCGTGCTGCTATTCCACGGTAGCGACCTTCTCGCCGAACGTTAACCCTTACGTAATATAGTCTTGCTGTAATGCATTTTATAGGCAGCTGCTTGGCCCAATGGTAATAGTCCTGCATCAGCAATATGGAGGTTGGGAGTTCGAATCCCACATATGCAGTGTTCCTTAGCCAATTTAGAAAATACCATTTATGTCATTTAGTATCAATGACAAAGGTGCTGGATTAGAGATATGGAGGTTGGGAGTTCGAATCCCACTCGGACCCATGTTGATTTTCAAAATTATATCATATGCAGTGTTCCTTTTCCAACTTCAAATACCATGTATGTCATTTAGTATCAATGGCAAGGGTGCTGGATTACAGATATGGAGGGTGTGAGTTCGAATCCCACTCGGACTCATGTTGATTTTCCAAGTTATATCATATGCAGTGTTCCTTAGACAAGTTAAAATACCATGTATTTCATTTAGTATCAATGGCAAATGTGTTGGATTAGAGATATGGAGGTTGGGAGTTCAAATCCCACTCTGACCCGTGTTGATTTTCAAAGTTATATCATATGCAGTGTTCCTTAGCCAACTTAAAATAGCATGTTTGTCATTTAGTATCAATGGCAAAGGTGCTGGATTACAGATATGGAGGTTGTGAGTTCGAATCCCACTCGGACCCATGTTGATTTTCAAAATTATATCATATGCAGTGTTCCTTAGCCAACTTAAAATACCATGTATGTCATTTAGTATCAATGGCAAATGTGCTGGATTAGAGATATGGAGGTTGGGAGTTCGAATCCCACTCGGACCCATGTTGATTTCCAAAATTATATCATATGCAGTGTTCCTTAGCCAACTTAAAATACCATGTATGTCATTTAGTATCAATGGCAAAGGTCCTGGATTACAGATATAGAGGTTGTGAGTTCGAATCCCACTCGGACTCATGTTGATTTTCAAAATTATATCATATGCAGTGTTCCTTAGCCAACTTCAAATACCATGTATGTCATTTAGTATATCCCCAAAACGCAGAGCTACAACACTTTCAAGATGGCTGAATCGAAGATGGCTGAATTGTTTGGCCCATAACTTCTGACTGGGTGGATGGATTTTTTCCAACATTTCTTTTAGCTTTGTTTTCTCAATAGTACTTTGTTTAGCATTTTCTGTGAGAATGCAATCTAGTTTTACATGCTATGCAATGTCTTAAATGTGTAATGTCTGTAAAGTCTCCCCCGTGTTATATGTCTTCTACATGGTGAAACTGTAAAGTGTGCAAGCGTGTAAGCTGTGCATGCATGTGTGCAGAGACGGAATAATGCACAGGCTAGATATGGCCGCCGCCTAGGGGCCCCCACCAGCCAAAAAGCAGAAATAGCATAATTGTGACAATACGCAATATTGAAAAAATGACACTGTATGTGTAAATTTGTCGCAAAGTTTGCCCCTCTGGGGGGGGGGGCAAAGCAACCGGTAGCCTAGGGGCCCCAGGTCATCTTAATCCGGCCCTGCGTGTGTGCGTGAGTGTGTGTCTACAGAGAGACAGTCACAGAGGCAGAGAAGCATCCAGCTCCAGCGTGTGTGTGTGTGTGTGTCCGTGCGTGTGCGTGTGTGTGTGTATGGGTCGTCGTCACCTAATGTGCCGTAGGCTCTGTTCTGCCTCCGCCTCTGCCTCGGCTCCAGCCTGAGAACGCTGCAGCCTCCTAACCCACAGTGTGGCCTCCCTGAGCTCAGGGGGCTGAGGGCTTTGTTTACAGAGCCTTGTCTGTTATTAATGATGGTATTGCCTTCTTGTTCTGTGGGTGATGGGAGTCGGGTACAGCTTCGGGCCAGATTACAGTTGCATAAATAATGATCTGTCCACCCCTTGCTTGCCCTACACTGCCTGCCTTCCAAACCACCCCCCCTCCACCCCTCCACCCCTCCCCCTTAAGCCATCGCCATTCACACAATGCCCACCCAGTCATGGACACAGATGCACACACACACACACGCACATGCACGAACTAGCATCCACACACGCACAACGCACCATAATGTTTGTGGGGCCCTCCCATTGACTTCCATTCATATGGTATTAACGTCTAACAACAGCTAAATAATTCTTAACTGTGCCCACACTAAAACAATCCCTAAACTTTACCTGTCAGTGAGTAAATGTTTTTACACTTTTATGTGTACCAGTAACAGCAAAACGCCTGATATGGGCCCCACAAAGCACCATGAAGAGGACTTAGTGGGGACATCTGGCCCTCAACATGGTTGTTAGGTGCACAAACACACACACACACACACACACACACACACACACACACACACACACACACACACACACACACACACACACACACACACCACACAACACACACACACACACACACACACACACAAACACACACACACACACACACACACACAGACACACACACACACACACACACACACACACACACACACACACACACACACACACACACACACACACACACACACACTACTATGCACCTAATCCTTCATCTCTGCCTTTGCTCATACTGTAGCTCTGCACTCATCAGTTCCAGGAGTTCAGTTCAGTTGTGTGTTCTTCATTTCCAAATCCCTGCTCCATCACGCCGCTTTGTTCTCATTCCCAGGCCCCTCTCCTCTCGTCACACACACCATTTACACACACACACACACATACACACACCCACACAGATAATCACACACCCACACACACTCTCTCTCTTGCCTCTCTGTCTCTCTGTCTCTCTGTCTCTCTGTCTCTCTGTCTCTGCCTCTCTCTCTCTCTCTCTCTCTCTCTCTCTCTCTCTCTCTCTCTCTCTCTCTCTCTCTCTCTCTCTCTCACACACACACACAAACACACACACACACATGCACACACACACAAAGGAACACACACAAACTAAGGAACACGAACACACACACACACACACACACACACACACACACACACACACACACACACGCGCGCGCGCGCACAGACGCAAACTCTCACACACACTCAGAGTCACACACCTACTCACATTCACACACCCACACACAGGCTCACACACCCACACAGACACACACACAAGCAAACGAACACACAGACTTAAACTTAAACTCACATTCCCTTACACAGATAGGCATAAACTCATGTTGTACATAAACACACAGTCGTCTTACACAAATACACACACCCACACACATTCAAGCACACACTCTCACACACACACATACACTCACATGCAGGAATACATGCACGCACACACACGTCACGCACACAGACACACAAACACACACACACACACACGCACACACACACACACACGCACACGCACACGCACACGCACACGCACACGCACACGCACACACACACACACACACACACAAGCACACACAAGCACACACACTGAGACTGAAAGACAAGCAGAGCCTCCCCTCTCGGCCGTACGGGGGCCAAGTGTATTTTTAGATCCCGGTCTGATGTTTTAAGGATGCAGGGTCCATCCTGTGGCGTGATTTTCTTTGAGGAAGCAGCCCGCGCACAATCTCTTCCTCCTCTCCTCCTCTCTCCAACATCTCTCATTCTTTTTTTCTTTTTCTTTCATCCCCCCATCCCCCTCAACCCCCCTACCTCCTCCTCCATAGACCCCTCTTCTTTCCATTCATACAGGCCAGTTACTCCGTCTCCCCTTTTCCGAAGCAAGGCTTCTTCTTCTCATCTCTAAACTTTTGTCATTCTTTGTTTTTCTTTTCGTCCTCCCAAGCGCAATCCCTTTTCCTCCTCCCCACGCACCCCTTCTCTATCCCTTCATCCTGACTTGTATATGATGTGCATGATGGGAAGGGAGGCTGGAGGGAGGGGATGGATGCAATGATCTGTGTATGTGGTCTTGCTTTGAGCAATGGAATGAATGTCTATTTGTGTTTTTATACAGTGAGACCAAAGGCAATTTTTATACTGGCATGACAATTAAGTCTATTCTGTGCTTATCTTTTCTATTCTATTCTATTCTATTCTATTCTATTCTATTCTATTCTATTCTATTCTATTCTAATTCCTCACAGTCATCCCCATGTCCCCCTGTTCCTCAGCAACACCTTCTCTCCTCCTCTTCTGTCGTTCTTTATTTCTCTCTTCTGTGTATGATCTGTGTATGTGTTTTTTTTTTTTTTGAGCAATGGAATGAATGTCTTTTTGTGTTTTTATACAGTGAGACCAAAGGCTATTTTAATGCAGGCATGACAATAAAGTCTATTCTACTCTGTTCTATTCTATTCTATTCTATTCTATTCTATTCTATTCTATTCTATTCTATTCTATTCTATTCTATTCTATTCTATTCTAATTCCTCACAGTCATCCCCATGTCCCCCTGTTCCTCAGCAACACCTTCTCTCCTCCTCTTCTGTCGTTCTTTATTTCTCTCTTCAACCCCCCCATCCCCCCGCCCTTCCAACCCCTCTTCCTCCCTCTGAACTTACATAGCCCTCTTCTACCCAACACCTCAGTCGCCCCCATCTCCTCCACACTCCCTTCTCCTGGGCAGTCATGGGTAAGCAGTTAGGGCAGGGCTGTCAAACTCAGGCCCGGGGGCCAAATTTGGCCCGCGGAGCCATTTTATTCGGCCCGCGAGATCATTTCAAATGTCTATTACAGTTGTCCCACATACACCATCAATGTATAGCGTATGACTTCAACATGAAATTAGCTGTGTCACAGGATGTGTAGACACATTTGAACTAACAAATATGATGGGAAAGAGTGTATGTGAAATTTGACAATGAGTATGAAATGCATGCCTGCACAATTTTAGTCCATTTTTTATTTTAAAAATTTGGAGTTTGGCCCGTGACTTCGCTCCAGATTTAGATTTTGACCCTCAGTCAATTTTGAGTTTGACACCCCTGAGTTAGGGCATCCGACTTGTAGCCCAAAGGTTGCTGGTTCGACTCCAGATCCACTAGGTTGGTGGGGGGCAGTTGGTAATGAACTAGTGCTCTTCCCCATCTTGAGTGACCATGACTGAGGTACCCTGAGGCTGATTCTGTCCCGCTGCACTGCTCCCTTGGGTCAGCATTAGGGGCTACCCCCTTGCATAGGTGAGGAGTAAATAAAATTCTGTTGTGTGCAGACAGACGACCTCGTCCCTACCTCTATGAGTCAAGTCAAGTCAAGTCAAGTCAAGTTTATTGTCAATTTCTTTACATGCACTGGTCATACAAAGAATTTGAAATTGCGTTTCTTGCTCTCCCATGCAGACATAGACTAATCTAGGTAAGGACATAGACAGTATAGACAGACAGTACTCATACATGGACATAGACAGTATGGACGTAGACATTGCTCATACAGACATTTAAAGTGCAAGACTGGACAACAGAAGACTTGTAGAGAACATACATTAAGAGGAGGTATTTTGTTGTTCTTTTTTCTAAAAGTCCTTTATAGCGTTCTGACATAGTAATAGTAGCATTTGAAGAAATAAATAATTAAAAAAAGGTTTTTATTAAATACACCAGCAGCAGTATGTGTGTGTGTGTGTTTGTATGTGTTTTGTGTGCGTGTGTGCGTGTGTGTGTGTGTGTGTGTGTGTGTGTGTGTGTGTGTGTGTGTGTGTGTGTGTGTGTTTAGTGCAGGTAGAAAGTGCGGTGTGCGTCTGTGTGTGTGTACCTGTGTATGTGTGTGTGTGTGTGTGTGTGTGTGTGTGTGTGTGTATGTGTGTGAGTATGAGTTGTGTGTCAGTGTGTGTATGTTTGGGTTTAGTGCAGAAAGTGCAGTGTGCTTGTGTGTGTGTGTGTGTGTGTGTGTGTGTGTGTGTGTGTGTGTGTGTGTGTGTGTGTGTGTGTGTGTGTGTGTGTGTGTGTGTGTGTGTGTGTGTGTGTGTGTGTGTGTGTGCATGTGTATGTTTTGAGTTAGTGCAGGTTGAAAGTTCAGTCACAGATGTAGTAGTGCAGGTGGAATGTTCAGTCGCAGATATGGTGGTGGGGATGAGGGGGGGGAGCGTTGTCAGTGGCCTGGCTGGCTAGAGGCTGACAGTGAAGGGAGAGTGGGTTGAGTGTTCAGTATCTTGATTGCTTGATGCATCGTGCTGCTGCTTGCAAGCCTGGTGGTACGGGAACGGAGGCGCCTGTACCTCTTTCCAGAGGGCAGGAGGCTGAACAGTTTGTGTGCAGGGTGGCTTGTGTCTTTGATGATCATCAGTGCTTTTCGGGTGAGGCGTGCGGTGTAAATGTCCTGCAGGGAGGGGAGTGGTACTCCAATGATCTTCTTCGCTGTGTTCACAACACGCTGGAGTGTCTTCCTGTTTTTCACCGTGCAGCTTCCTCCCCACACTGTGATGCAGCTGGACACGACGCTCTCTATGGTTCCTCTGTAGAATGTTGTCATGACTTTAACCAGCCCAGTGCCACCATCCCCTCACTCTCTTGCTCTCCTCCAACTCTCTCCAACACCTCTCTTTCTCTCTCTCTCTTCATCTCTTCCTCCGTGGACCCCTATTATTATATCCCTCATCCCTTCATCCAGCCCAATCTCTCTCACCCGCAACTCCCCCAAACTTCCTCCTCCTCAGGAGCTTTTCTTCTTCTCTCTCTCTCTCTCTCTCTCTCTCTCTCTCTCTCTCTCTCTCTCTCTCTCTCTCTCTCTCTCTCTCTCTCTCTCTCTCTCTCCACAACCCTCCCATCTCAACCCCTGCGATTCACATACTCCTCCTCTCCTCTCGTCCTTTATCCAGCCCATAGTCTCGTTCCCATCTCCCCCACATTGTCTTCCTCCTCTCCTCCACTCCACTGCACCTTCTCTATCCCTTCATCCGGCCCAGTCTTGCCCCCGCCTCCCCCCCACTCCCCCCCTTTCCCCTCTCATCTTCCTCATACTCCCTCCGCCTCAGCGGCTGATTAGGAGGAGTGTGTGGGGCAGGCCTTATCAACGTGACGTGGCAGCTTGATTTGTGCGAACTCGGGGCCCTCATCAATCTGACCCGCCTGCCCGGCCGCCGCC
>NC_085864.1:33476677-33491677 GCF_034702125.1 Engraulis encrasicolus | reverse complement strand
ACTCTAAACTACGTGTTCATTTATCTCTGCTCTGCTCTGCTCTTTTCATCCATCTGGCTTCAAAGCCCTCTTTGATTAAAAAACGGAGAGAAAAAAAAGCAGACTCCCTTTTCACCATGTCGATGATACACCACTATCGGCTCAATGATGCTGTCTGTCCCTGAGAAGGAACCTCCTGACAAAAGAACAACAATCTCTCTCTCTCTCTCTCTCTCTCTCTCTCTCTCTTTCTCTCTCTCCTGTCCCACTACTGTAGTTCCTCCACATACAGGCCTTGGCTGAGAGCTCAGCTGAGTTTGGGTGGCAAAGGGGGGTTGACGTGGCAACATGTGGGCCTTGACGGGTGTTGGCGTGAAAAAGATACCCGCCCTGCCCTGCCCTGCCCGGCCCTTGGTGCCGCCAACTCATTTTCGCTCGTTCCCAAGAGAGAATACAGAGAAGAGGGGAAAAAGTAGGGGGTGAGAGAGTGGTGTAGCTGGGTGGTGGTCGAGAGACTTAAGCCAGGGGTTTCCCAAACTTAACCATGCCAAGGCCCCCCATACCCTGGTAGATTCCAGCCAGGGCCCCCTTCACATGGGTCGTGCTGCACTACTATTCCTGTGCACCCCCTTTCACAACCATTGTCTAGGCCTGTGAGTCAGTGCCCCACTAGGATATATAAAATAACTAATGGGAATATTGTTTAGCTCATTTTTGTTTATTTTGGTGTACATTAGTTATTCAATTTCATCAATATATTTTTTAATTATTATTTCCATATCACCAACTGTCCCCCCTAGCACCCCCTCGCAGCCCCCCCAGGGGTCCCTGGCCCCCACTTTGAAAACCACTGCTTTAAGCCATGCAAGGAGGGAGCTATCTCCATCTCCTCTCTATGTCTCTCAGGGTGAAGTCCCTCACTCACTCACTCCAGTCACTCCTCCAGTTAAATAAATAACAATTAGACTCAAGTGGGCCTGGGCCCTTCATTACTCCAGCCGTCGATGCCATCAGAGATGTCTGTACATTACATTCCCGCAACTTTGTAAATAAAGTTCTCATTTATTTTTTTATCTTTTCTTTTTTCCCCTCCCACTTCATCTCTCTCTCTCTCTCTCTCTCTCTCTCTCTCTCTCTCTCTCTCTCTCTCTCTCTCTCTCTCTCTCTCTCTCTCTCTCTCTCGCAGGAACCCCAAGGGGCAGCTTTAAACATATCTGAGTAAATGTTGTCATTTGAAATGAGCCTTTCCCGCGCATTAGCAGGATATTTCTGGCAGTGACATTCGGATTGAGCAGGAATGTAACATTATAGCCCTTAATTTAAATGAGCTTTAAAGGTTCTATTCAGAATGTAATTTTAGTTGTTCGTTTTCAAAATGTATGCTGCTCATTCACAGATTTGATATTTTCATGAATATTTACAAACTAATAAACTAATTGACAAAAGTAAATTCAAAATACAAGAGGACATCCACCTGGTCATAGTGAAAATTTCCCTGTCATAATTAACAATTGGAATTTGATGGTGATGGTAAATATTCGTGAAAACAACATTTGTGAAATGGTAGCATAAATTTGGTATATAAACTAGGCTACTAAAAAATGTCATACTCAGATACTAACACTTGCTACGTGTACATGATGTTTTTGAATGGGATCTAATAGATCGGATTTAAGTAGATCGGATTAAGAGTTTTTTTGCGACGTGTATACATGGCAATTTCACTTAAATGCGATTAAACGTCTGGGGAAAATAAAGCATTGCGATTGGACTGAGGACGCACGTGCTGAGTGAGCCAAATAAGGCGTGGGGGCGTGGTCGCCAAACCTCCGGGGAACTACTGGGACACAAGCTTATCTTCAGCCCGAAAATGAATTCCCTCAGTGGACTCAAGGCTGGTAAAATCCCCTTTGGGTCTGGTTCTTTCAAATGCTAGTTAGCACCCTCCTAGCTTAGAAAAACGAACTGGTGAAAGGGTGATGTGGAGTAACTTTGTTGTGCTAAATTACTTTGTGGGGCACTTTTACATCAATATATGGAAGCCACAACATTTATAGTCACTTAGGGACTTTAAATTAAGCAAAACTTTCATGTGAAAATCAACAGGAAGTGCCGCCATCTTTTTCTCACTGACAAAGAGCACGGTCTCTTGGCGCCATCGTGTGGTCAACGAGCATGCGTGGAACGACCGGATTTATTGTAATTCTGATTAAAAGGTTACATGACAGAGGAACGTGTTTAATCGGATTTAAAAGAGGAATAAACCACCCACTTTAATCGGACTTAAGTTTAAATCGGAATTAACTTAAATCCTGTTCGGTAAGTGTTTACATGATGTTTTTAAAGTGGAATTAAGTTTTAATGAGATTTAAAGTGAGTTAAATCGGATTTAAATGCCTCATGTAAACGTACCAATTATTACTGTAAAGACAAATTCTTGTTAGAACCCCTTCCCTTTGTAAACTGAGGTGGGGTCACAGTCAAAAAATAATCTTCCTTGCGCCGTCAATGACTTTGTTGTGGACCTGTGCCCGCCAGCAGGCCTGTCCAGTTTTGCTGAAAAGACTCTACTACAGTAATTCTCAAAGTATGGGGCAGGGCACACTGGTGGGCCCTCCAGGTATTCAGTGGGCCTTGAAATCATTTTCTAAAAATCGAAATAATATTTGTGTGTGTGTTGCTTTTGACTATTTGTTTGAGTGTTATTGTTTATTAGGTCAGAGGTGTGCCCCGAACATTTGTGACAATTTCAAGTGGGCCCCAAGTTCGAGGGTTGGGAACCCTTGCTGCACCTCTGTACATTATTACAACAGCCATGATGTTACTGAGAGCTTAAAGTAACAGATTGAGACTTGGTCGATTCTGGTGATAGTAAGGTTATAACATACCGTAGGCTCTGCTCAAAGGGGTTAATGTTGAAAATACCATCGATTATTCTTGTAAACTTTGGTGGGTGGTCGTGCAGTGAAAGGAATCTCACTCGTACCCTCAGGTCTGTTGCTCTCTCATTAGTACCACTGCTGACGAGGCTAATGGCTATGAACACATGATTTTACATGGTTCAGTGTCATGAGAAGACAGGTCATACCTGTGATTTTTCCTGATTAACCAGGAATTCACAACTTTCCAACCCGCATGGATGAAACGCATGGAGAATGCATGGATAAGACCACTGTGTATCACCATAACAATTAACACAACATGCTCTGAGTGTGGTTTTTGCTCTTTTTGGCCTCTGCCACGAATAACAACCCTTAGTGATGGATGTGCTGTACTCCTCGTGGTTTCTCACTAGCTGAGATAAAGTCGTCAACACAGATCCACGACCATATTATAACCGTAATTTGTGTAATGTTGCCATTGTTTTGAGGGTAAGTTTTTAATAAATAGTTCTAGAGGCTGTGCACTCTGCACAAAGAGCATTCTGTCATCAGCTCCAGTCCAGTGTGTTATTTCTGTAATTTTGTAATACTGAAGCTTTTTTTATTGAAGTGTTCCACAGGTTGAGCTTTGTGCGCTCAGGGGATTGAGTACAGTCATCAGCACCTGTGCACAACGTAGCTGTATCTGAAATGTCATAAAAATTTTGAAATATTAGGCAATGTTGTCATTAAAGGTACACTGTGTAATATTTTTGTGGTTCATTTCCAGAATTCATGTTCCGAATTAACTTACCACCACCAGCATATTCTAAGTATTCATTATGACTGCGAAAATTGCACTTTTCGTACATGAAGGGGTGGGGTGGGGGGGTCTTCTCCATTGTCCTCCATTTTGAATTCCCAGATTTTCAGCTGCAAAACTTGCTGCACTTTGGTCACACTAGTAAATATTAGTTCATTATTTAGTAAATATTCATGAAAAGATCAAGTTTGGCACTACGCAGCGCAGTTTCAATGAGCAAGTGGAACTCTGGCCACCATCCTACACACAATACACCTTGAAGTTTTCCAGTGAGCAGTGAAGTGCTCTATGTGCACACTAAAGCAAGAGCCATCAGCACTGGTGGTCAGCACTTGGCGGTGCAACCGTAAAAAAACCCTGCTAACCCATGGACTGGGCTTGTCTTTCTCCCACACCAAAAAGCCCACTTTGGTGTCCTGGTGTCTCAGCAATGTTTCTGAAAAACAACGGCTAGGTCATTGCACAGTGGGGCTGGAGGTAATTGAATGTCACCATAAGCAAACACGCCGCGGAGTCAACAATTATCAGACAGGCTTCCTGTCTGACGGGGGCCGCCGTTTCCGGTCATTGTTTCGTGGGAAATCACGTGGGGTGGCGTGGCTGTGCAGGGGGGCCTCTGCAAGTTCAAATGCAAAAACATCTTTTTGATTGATGAAAAGTGGTGGTCCTTCGTTTGCTAATCTAAAGAATTCGAGGAGAGGTTTTTCCTAAGGGAGTGGCATGGCATGGGCCTGCTTGACAAATCCTCGTTGCCTTCTTTGTTTAATACCCCATTTTTATGGTCATTAGGCGGGCACCGGAGGAATCCGTGGGATAATTTGTCTCCTAATAAACAGCACTGCACCGTACATGTGTGTCGGGCAGCTACCCTAGACAAGCAAAGCCCCTGAAGACAGTCTAGTGTAGAGTCTCAATGAGAGAACAATGAGTCGGAGTGTTTCATCCTGACCTGACCGAAGTGTTTTGAGGTGACTCAAAACACAAAGTCTCAAACGTAAAGGGTTTGGTGTGTTTGTGTGTGTGTGCCCCCCCCCCCCCCCCAACATACAATCGGTTGGTTGTCTTTGTTTTCAGAGAAAGATATCAACATAGAGGAGGAACAGGGGCATGGAGTATACCCACTTCTACATTTCATGGATTTCAGTATACCCACTTAAAATTGATTGATACATTGATTTGAATAGCACAAACATACACAGTATACCCACTTCAAAAAATGCTTAAATATACAGTTTACCCACCACAAAAAAGTAGACTACACCACTGTCTATTGGATAATGCTGATCTGTTGCTGACCTTTGGATGCTGGTGGTTAGAATGGTCGGGTGGGTCGTACCACCGCGGTAGAAACACAACACATAAATAAGGTGATGGTATGTGCCAGGTCTTAAACCATGAGAGTGGGCCAGCTACTTGGCTCGTTTTTGTCAGTTGGGTGGGCCCCTCTCTCTGTAACCTATGTAGGCATATAGTCTACATAAGTAAGGCTTATTTTTTTAAGTAAAACATTTAACATGCACCATTTGTATTCTGTTTAAAATGTTTCACATGGCATCCTTAAATAAATGATAATACAGTAATAAAGTGATTGGGTAACATTTTATTTCAATAGTGCACTATTACAGTGGATCTACCACATTAGGTAGGCTACAATGTAATAAACAGTGTAACAATATTTGATACCATGTAATACCAGTGCAATACCATGTACCAACCCTTACCCTAACCCTAGATGTAAGTGCAAAATTGGTACATAGTGTTACACTGGTATTACATGGTATTAAGCATTGTTACACTGGTTATTACACTGTACCTAATGTGGTAGATCCATTTTAGTAGTGAACCATTCAAATACAGTGTAACCAGTTATTGTGATACATTTCAGCTTTGCCTCCTGGTGAGCAGGTAATCAGAATCTTCAACACCGTGGCATTGACTTACACACAAAGTCCATGTATTTGCGCCATGGCATTTGGAAAAATGTTAATGTTTAACCTTAACTGTCCACAATTTTAGACATGTGGGATCTCAGAAGTTCGACTGAGTCGGTGTGGCCATGTTTAAGTCTAAGAAATCTCACGCTTGGGCAACTCCACTCACTGTAAATTGGCCCGTTTCCTTCGGAGGAACTCTGCAGCCGTGGATATGGGCACTTGCGTCGGAAATGGAGTTACTGAACTGAGCCGGGTCAGGCGAACAGGAAGGGAGAGCTCACAGGAGACGCGTGTCTCCGTCACGAGGCCATGAAGTGGGGGTCTTGTTGAAGCTACCGAGTCCTCGGGGATCCATCACGACGAGAAGGGATTGAGAAACAAGTTGAAGTGCTCTATCTGGACTCTGTGATAAGGCCGGCGGCAAAGGCGCCCTCAAAAGCCCATCACTGTGAACACAGGCCTTGCACTGACAACAAAGAAATCGTAGACTACCGTACATCCGACCATTACAAATACATTTGTAACTTCATCAACAGTCAATTAGAAACTCACAGTAGGATAGTTTCCCCAAATAACTACAGTGAAGTAACTAGTCATGAAAAGACACATTTTACATAATTGAAACCTGGAAAAGTGTGTTATAACCGCTTGTTTTCAATCAGAATTATTTTGGATAGGTGCGCGACTCGGTTGAAATCCGAGGAGCCCCATCATATTCTGTTTCAAACATTTAATCTTATTTTAAACCCATCTCAATGTTATGACCTTCACTGTAGGCATCTTGACAGTAAGACTAGACCGCGAGTTGCCTTTCCATGGGAAACAAGGGGGGCCTCCCGTTTTTATTTTTTTATGGTGCTGTTACCATTTATGTTAGATTTCCCTTATTTCATGGTTCAATGGACTTGCTGCCTGGCCTGCCTCTTTACACTGGATGCGGGGAGGCTTGTCCCTCGCTCCTCATTGGCTACGGACCGGTGGCTCTCTCATCGTTGAAGCATTCCCATTCATACATCCCTCTCCATACGGCTTCTGAAAATAACCAACTGTCATCCATGCTAACTACTTTTGTAAACCGGACTAATTCTGAAATTTGGAAGTTAATTTGAGGCGAACGACTCGAGTGAAAAGTAGGGGCAGGTGAGTTACATTAAAAAGTGCTTACCGGTGTCTAAACGCTAGCTTCTTAAGTGCCATGTTTGTGTTGTGCGTTGTATTGTTTTGGAAAGGCTTGTTTTGCATTGCGCTTTTGCACGCGTTTTAGTAAAAGATAAAAGCGTGTATCCGCCCTGCCACAAATGCTCGTGCTTGTCTTTTGGACTGAACACGGTACTTGCCGGTGGTGCAATGTGTCAGTAGGGGAAAGTGCAACTCCAAAACTAAAATGTAGTCCCAGATTATATCGTTTTTGCGGGGGAAAAAATAATAGTGGACATGCGTTTTTGGAGTTCCCGCATTAGCTGTAGGCCTATCTGGGAGGCAATGCCACGGCATAGGCTAATGTATGCTATTTATTCGAAATAATCGCCTCGGTCCCGTGCATGATGGATAGCAGGACTCTGTCGTGAGTTGGTAGGATGCTTAAAATGTAACACTAGAGGCTCACGGCCCACGGTCTGTCTCGGAGGAAAGTCGGCGCAGTTATTTAACAGTCCTCCCGAGCCTCGAGCCGCCTAATTGGCTACAGCTGCGGAATTCTATGCTCTTTTACCGTTTAGAAATTGGATGCATTTGGAAAAGTTTATGAGGCGAACCCAGCCTATGCCTGCAGGAGCCCATTCTGCCCCTCTCTGCAGCTATATATGTATTATGTACCTTATAAGTCTCCAGGAGCGTTTATTTATGTTACAGGTTGGATGGCAGAAATGCAGAGGCTTCGCTTTTGCAATTAGATTTGTAGCAGTGCCAAGACTTCTTTTTCAATTGGGGGTGGGAGGAATGGGTGGGTAGGTTGGATGAATGAAATGGGAAATGTAAACATGTGTTTACTCTTAACCATGTTCGGCCAGAATTAAGTTAAAATACGGTTTAACCTCTTAGCCCAGACATTTTCCCTTACACTTGTACAGAACAAGCCTAAGTGAAGGTTCACATTGATATTGTTGTGTTTGGTGGGAGTAGCCTGAGGAGAGTTGTTTGTTTGGACTCGTGGGAGGTGGTGTGCTGTCTGAACCACAATTGTTGACTGAATTTTCAACTTTGCGTAAAGTAGCCGCAGTTTATGTTTTCAGATGGTCAAATCCTGTCATTTTGGCGTTAACCAATTACAAAGGGTGGCACATAGGCTATATGGATACTTTACACTACATTGTATTGCTTTGAATTACATTTGCCATCCATTGTGCTGAAGCCAGTCTGCTTTTTCCCCTCATCCCATTGTATCACCAATACAAGTACAAGACAAGAACTTAGAAAAAAAAAAAATTACTAACGCCCTGCTGCAGCATCTCTGCAAAGCTGACGAATCAGTACCACAACGCTCAGTCTATTTAGCAACAACTTGCCTACGCTCAGCACCGTGCAACCAGTGTGGTGGGTAGCTGTGGTGACGTGTGGCCACAGCGGCAAATAAAACGTCCCTTCGTGTACACGATTCATTTCGTTATGTTTTGTCAAGAGATATGTTATTTTCGTTTCCCTGGTCTTGCACGGAATGTTAAATACTGCTAGTGCCAGCCTGCTCATAATTGCAAAGCGAAGGAAGGGCTAAAGACACCGTCCCCGTGGTGCCCTTTCACCTCAAACTTTGTAAGCTGCGCTTATTAAAGCGAAAAGTGCTTCAATATGTGCCTACCCTGAGGACTAACAGAACCGGCTGCTGAATCTAGTAGGCCTTCTACACTACCACATTTACTCTAGTTGTGTTGAGAAATTGCAGAGAAATGTAGGCTACACAATAGGCCTACTATTTCATGCGTGACGTTGCCTATATGAAGAAATAATGAAAGGATGCAGTTATTGTCACTTTTGTCAAGACTGTAATAACATTGTAATGATCGAAATAAAATATTTGATTGTCGTATTAGCCACTAACACACACCACGGTAGTGTCTCTAGTTCATTTCTGTGTTTTCTTTCATTCTTCTTGAATTAAGGAACTGAGGGGGGAAGTCTATTAAATTGCCAGCAGAGGTGAATACAGCCTTCTGTGTGCTTTGTGTTTCTATTTTCAATACTGTGACCAACATCAACAGTCTGTGAACCAAAGTTGACCCTGAAGTCCTATTTTGATGGAAGTGGTGTGGCGCAGAATGGAACGCAAGGTGTTCCTGGTGCGTTCTTATTGCTGCGTTTGACAGTGGATATGCAGACAGTTGCGGTTGCGAGTTCAACTGTTTGCTATTAAGGCAGGAAGAGGAAAGAATATTGTCAGGGAATGCCCGTTTTGTGTTGGTCAACGTTATGAAGGGGAAACGTGCATTGTGCACCAGCAGCAATCACAAAAATATGCCGAGGGTACAGGAAATTGCCAAGAAAGCCAGACGTCCAATTGACTACGCCCATCAATGAATGAATGAAAGCATGAATGAATGATGGATGAATGGATGGTTATGCATATATAGGCCATCCATATCCATACCAGAATTTTATTTCACATTATTTCATATCAGTCAACCTCAGCTCATAACCTAATCCAGCGATTGAAAAAAAAAATAGCTCGCACTTCTTCCCTACCAAGTGTAACAGTAGCAACCTACAATAATCTCCACCAATGGTGGAACTGCCTTAGTGGTGTGTGTGTGTGTGTGTGTGTGTGTGTGTGTGTGTGTGTGTGTGTGTGTGTGTGTGTGTGTGTGTGTGTGTGTGTGTGTGTGTGTGTGTGTGTGTGTGTGTGTGTGTGTGTGTGTGTGTGTGAAATGATACTGTTTTGAACGAGGGGTAGCAAGGGACGGTTCATCTCCTGAAGGTTTGCAATATGGACGGCAAATCTCTATATATGAAATCATGATCCCAGCTTTTGACTGGTAAATGTGTTTTGAGTGTCCAACATGTTCCCAAAGGCCCCTGATAGCATTGTACCGCTTCTTTACATTCCCTTAGCCTATTTGCTGTGCTGCATGACATTTTAGAACAATATTTATAGGACAGTGACACTATTTTAATTTCATTTTTTTCCCCTGCAGGCCGTTTAATCAGCACTTCCCACTTCCGGCCTTCGCCCCAATGACCATGTTTCAGACTGTCCCTGATACCTCGTCTTACGTCAAGGTAAGACAGCATCGCCACTACAATAAGGTAATGTTTCAAAAGAAATCGAGACTTGAAATGCAATCCACGGTGTTACATTAGGCTATGTGAAATATTATGGCTATTGTTAGCCTATTTTAATATTTGCAGGGGCCTACATAGCTTTGTACAATGAAAATTCACAGGGTAAGAAAGTTACATTTGGCCTACTTTTGACCCAACTAGGCCTATTCATCATTACCACTATTGAATCCCCACTGTAAGTACACTAGTTGGTTGATTTCTTCTATAATTCTCCTTAAATCAGGTATGCTGAGGCTCACCTAGCGGACAGACCAGAGTCAAATGGTCTATTTATGTTTCAGACAACTCTGACATGCAATATCCCATATCATGCTCCTTCTAGGCTAACCTACTTGCGTGCCTGTGGAGTGCGCAATGAAAATGAACTATTGTGCCTGGCAAAGTCATTCATTATATCTTTACAATCAACATATTTTCCAGCGGCGACTTGTTATGTTTTGGAAACGTATTGCCCTCTGCATAAGGGTTCTTTTCATGCAGTCATATCGTTTGTGTTGCTCTGCAGAAAGACTGAGTTTCAGCTTGGGCACAGCGTTTGAAAAGCATGAACAGTGTCTCATTTGTTTCGGGGGGGACACTGAGCTGCAAAGGAAAGTTTTAGAAGCCATATTTTATTGAAATCATCTTTAACCACCCTCTGAAAAGCCAGCAGACTGACTTCAGTCAGCACGCTTGAAGAGGTAAACAAAATAGAACAAATTTTCCTCGCTATTTATTTTGCATTGAAACTTAGTATTTATACAAGATTATATGCTGAATTAATGAAAATATATTTCACCTCGCAGCATTTAGACATTGTAGCATACCACAAATAGCTAGAAAACAAATAAGTTTATGTAGACTATGTGAAAACCAACTTAATCCTTTTTCTTCTTTGTGTTGTATGAAGAGGGAGAGGGATATTGGTCAGAATGTGACCAAGCACGCCTCAAGTCCAGTTTTAGAGAAATATTCTGCTTCATTCAAGCGAATCCACGGTCTCGCTGTGGTTTTGTTTGGTTAAGGCCAGGCGAGACTCGAGCTCTCCAATAAAAATAAATCTCAAATTAATTATGGCCTCGAGCAAGGGGCCAGACAGTTTGGACTTGTGTGCAGCAGTCTCCGTTTTTGCCTTCGGTATTTTTACTTTGGCTCTGTCTGTGCCCATGAGAGGGGAAGGGGCTTACTAGAGCGCTCGAGTCTAATGAACAATCTGAGAGGCGTGATCCATATCGCTGCTGCGTCGTGGTTAAAATAATATGTCTGAAAACGTTTGTCACAAAACGTTTTAATTTATTTGGATCTCATTATAGTGCTTTCAGTTGTCACCACTTCGTTTTGCTATATGGTTAACACAATTTGAAATGGTTGTTATAGAAAAGTTACTATATTGTAATAATACGATTATTATTATTATTATTATTATTATTATTATTATTATTATTATCATTATTAAACAATAATAATAATAATAGTGATCATAGCCTAATAATAATTGGCAATATTTATATGGGCCTTTGCTGTAAATATGAAGTCTGTCAAGAGGCCTTTGTTGGTCTTGTCGCGAGTTCTTGTGGGTGACGAAGAGTAACCATTTGAAAACCCAGCCCAACCCCAGCGGATTCCACCCACTTCACTCCGTTTCCAATAGTGTGGGGCTACCGGCTTCCCACAGGTCGTGGTTGGAAGAAATGTCTGGCTGTCAAATTCCAACGTCGAGCCAGATGTTCTGTGGCTCACAGTATAAACCAACGTGCCTCTGTTTATTGGCCTTCCAAAATGTTTGTTACCAGAGCATTCATCAGTACCTGCTGGTGCATACGAATTAGAAGCTACGTACCACCTGGTACACAGGCTATTTTTTTTAATTATAAACAAATAAATAAACAAAGAATTCCCTCTGCACATAGTATCACTATCATTGCCTTATCTAGATAGTTTAGACTGCGGATAAAACTAAAATAGGCCTACATCTGTGGATATGTCCTTGTATCTGAGACCATGTCTGTGCGTCTCCTCTTTGTGAGGTTGTCTACAGTTCACCTTAGACGTCTATGTCAGAAGATTGCCAGATCAGCAGCATATAATTAATATGGTTCAGAGGGAGAGCATCTCTTGCTCTGCTGTTCGTGAAGCTGATTATGGTTGATTTTTGGGTGTCTGGTTGTCAAACCACATAAACACAAGGGGCCATGGCCCATCAAAACATTGGTTGCGTTCAAAAAAAGCACACAGGTCTTGTCAGTGTTTTGTCGGGGAGAGAAGCGCGCGAAATTTTATGGCTTGGATAACCATGCCTGTCATATGCTATTGAAATCAAGATCAACATCTGCCACAGCGGGCAGAGGTAGGCTACTGCCACTGACGTGCTCAAGCAGGGCTACTTTGAAGCGTTTTGCACTGAAATATAAAGATGCGACACGCCATGAGGTCATCGGTCATTCCTAACCCTTTCATCGCCGGACCTCTTTTTTCAATATTGAACCCGTCGCGCCATTTGGTCCGAGATAATGTCGTTTTAATTAAAACAATGGCGCACTCACGGTTCGCCCTCTAGGCGAACACATGTTTCAACCGTTAAGACCTCCCCTCCACAAAAAATGCTATCATTCTTTCTCAAGCACTCCTCCACTACTGTTATATGGCTAAGGTAGGATGTTGGATGCAGAAAACATGATTAGGCAGCCTGTCAAAATTGTGCACAATGTACCCAGATTACGCACAATGTTGTTTATGGAATACTTAGCACAAAGAAACGAAATGCGCGCCAGAATTCAGTGGGGAAACTATCATACAATAGTTGCATGGACAAGGAAGCCCTGATAGCCTACATAAGATATTTTTAAAAGAGGAATGTATAGTCTGCAGAGAGAAAAGGAGACTTGGGTCTAAATGGTTAAACAAGGTGTCTCCCTTAATTACGCTGCGCTGCGCTGGCCTCAGGCAGGAGAAGCCTTGACCCCTAGCAGGATCCAGATGTGGTGGTCTCGAGGGGGCCTCTCCCTCTGCAAGACCCCCAAGTCGTGAGCAGACAGGCCGGGCCGTCTGTCAGTCGCGGCGGCGCAAGCTCTGTTTCGCCGAAGTTGCAGTCGCAATCCCCGAGGCACGGCCCTCTTGGTCTGGGGGTCTGGTCACGTTCCGGGCTGGCTCCATGTCTAGCATCTGCGCTGAAATAATGTGCCTGAATTGATGAGGGCTATTTGAGAAGCTAGAGAGAAAAGTCGTGGGGGTGGGGTTTGTGGATACATAAGCATTGCTGCTAGTAGTATAGTGAGCCAGAAAGTTTTTCTATGGAGTTAAGAATTTCTTTCTGTATCGCCTCCACGACATATTGCATTTCTGCCTACCACTAATAGTAACAGAAGTAGGACCCATAACAAGGATACAGACACCAGTTAAGAAAACGTCTGTTGAAGTAAAGAAACTGATCATTATTATCAAATGAATAATTACATTTTGTTGAGAGGTGGTTGCAGTTGCCTTCAAAAGTGTAATATAAGATGTGCATGTGCAGCCTATAGGCCTATATTTTTTCTGTATGAGTGCCGTTTTCCCATACAAACCAAGAACATAAATCTTGGAAGACTACAATCCATCATATTTCACCCCCGTGCTTAATAGCAGACGCGCACGTGTAGCGCAGATTCCTCCAGTACTGTGTCTGGGGCGCCGCGGGTTTGGTTTTTATTAACGGCATTTCAGGGGAACTGCAGCGCATTGGACGTCCTCTATAAAGGCTAGATCGCCAGGGTCTCCGCCACAGGTACCTTGTATTTGTATTTCTCCTCTTTGATTTACAGGTCTTTAATCTACAAAGTCAATGTAGACATCTGTCGACCTTGGAAGTTATATCTCTATCTAACCCTCCGGTTGTCGGGGAAACTGATGCCTGTGGACGAGACGGGCTACACATTTTCAAGCGTTTGGTCGTGTAATTTAAGTTAAATTGGAAAGGCACCGAAGCTCTGTATACTAACGGACTGAGAAGTAAATGATGCTCAGTAGTTACATTTCATATACTCTCAGATATCTTTGATTGAATCGTGGAAGTGTTTCCGCGAAACTGTACGAAATTGAACTGGTAATTAAACATGAGACCACAGGAACGGGAATTCCTGATGGCTGACTCAAAACAAACAAGCGAGTGTTCAAAATGCAAGGGGAATGGCAAGCATCCAGTGAATAGTTCCAAGTAAAAACATCTAAAGAGGAAAGCAAGTCCATTGTTTTCGCCGCTTATCTCCTTGGGACAAGTATCCTGCTTTTTGGTGCCGTAATGAAGGCAGGGCTTGCAGTGACACACATTGCTTCCTTCTCAAGAGCAGTGACTTCACTTCCCAAATTTAGAGGAAAAAAACCATCCGGTTAACTGTCTCTTTCTGTCCGCGACATACCGGGGGCTGGGATTAATTCAGGACCGTGTCATGTTTGGAATATTGTTGGGGTCCACTGAAAATTGCGCAAAATGGACGGAACTATTAAGGTAAGGGTGGAGGACGGGGTGTTCGATTTTTGTGGGGGCTTTCTTTTTCGGGACTTGCGCCTCCAGACTCTACGCGGTGCTCTGTCGGGCTAGCGGCGCAGCCCTCTCGCCAGTCGAGTCTACGTTTGCTTCTAGCGCTACCGCCGAATTTCCTTCTTTTTTCCTCTTTCTTCCTTGTTTCCTTTTCCTTAACGACGAAACTCCGATGAAAGTTTGAAAAGCCGCGAAGAGATGCCGGACCGTTAGACGAGAACTACCTCTTGAGTTTGGGACCAAGCGCACTGTCTGACGGTAGACGCACGTCTGGGATTAAGTGGGGAAAATGCAATTTTGCTGGAGACATGGATGTACGTTCTTCACCGCCCAACATATACCATTAAGTTGCCCTCAGTGACATGGAGTAGCATATATGGAATGTAGGAGAATCATATGCGTTGTGGCTGAGGTGATGTAGATATATGCGTGGGTTTGTTAAGTTATGTAGCGTGGGCACGGAGATGTGTCTGCGCAATAGTGGTGGCACCGCGCCCGGGATCTGTTCACCACTTACGGGTCAAAACGCAGACGATCACGCCGAGCCCACCCACATTAACCCAAATAAGATATTCGCCGGAGATGTGAGGGACTGTATTTTGATCCGAGGCGACGTCTGCGAGCCTGCAAAGAAGG
>NC_085864.1:33464177-33474177 GCF_034702125.1 Engraulis encrasicolus | reverse complement strand
TATCGTGCGCCCAGCTCTCCGGCGTGCATGGGCCCCGGTGATAGTGGTGTGGTGCAGTGCGAACTGCGGGCTACGGACTGTGAAGGGGAACAAACAGACAGAGCAGAGAGGACAGGGGTGTTGTACACAGCCAAACAACCAGCCAGCCAGCTAGCTTACCAGTTTGCAGACTCAGGTTCTGCCACTGAATTCAATGGAGCTGGTCAAAAAACTGCACAGTGGGGCTTTAAAAACTAGGCCACTAGAAGCAGGTGTTTATGTGTGAGATTTAATGCAATAAAGGTTACTGCTAAAAGCTGAACAAGAACGATGCCCCTTCTGCTGCAAGAAATATCGTGAATTGTCAAAATTGAATTAATGAATTTCTTTCCTGAGGAGTTGTTGGGCTTTTCTTGCCATTTTTGGATAAGAGAGTTTTTGAGGAGACAGGAAAGGGGAGAGAGAGAGAGATGGGGAAGGAGCGGGTAAAGACCTCAGGGCGGAGTCAAACTCGGGCCCCCAGCATTACAGTATAATACCTTAGCCATTTGAGCCACAGCCAAGGCCCTAGATGAGAAAACAGTGTGTGGTGCTAATTTGTCCATGCATGTCATTAATTCTGGCCTGTGTGCATTAGTACATACCATATGTGCCTTGCTCTTACTTTTTTGTGATGTTGTGAGGATTGGGACTCGTCAGTGCATTGTGATCCGGCTATTTCATGTCTGCTTGACATTCTAGAATCTTCAGCTGTATTTGCATCTTTAGCCAACGGGATCAATCCAACCCTCTCAACAGCATTCTAGAATCTTCAGCTGTATTTGCATCTTCAGCCTGTGGGATCAATCTACCCCACTCCACAGCATCATCATAACAACATTGCTATGATATTACCAAGAGTGTTGCGCAACAGATTAAGAGTTGGCCATTAACATTTTGGTAACAAAAAACCGTACATACAGTAGTAATGAGGGCTCTGCGTGAAAGGGTTGAAGTACCATTGTGCTGATTGGCAGTCGTCAGCAGACTATTCTATGGAGCGGTGCTCGGACGGTCTCTCTCTCTCTCTCTATCGCTCGCTCTCTTGTCTTCATGGCATTGAAAGGGCTCAGGGCGTGTATAGCCGGCTGAAGATATGAGCAGGTGCAACTCTTGGCAGGTGGCTGCTGTGTGACGGAGAGAGAGAGAGAGAGAGAGAGAGAGAGAGAGAGAGAAAGAGAGCGAAGGAAGGAGAGAGGAAATATATTTCATTCTGTCTGGCTTTCGAAGGGGTTTAGGCGAGGAAAGCAGGGGCGAGGGAGAGAAAAGACTTGAACGCTGCCAAAAAGTTGTGAATTGTGGCGGTGGATGATGGAGGGGGCTGGTTAAAAAAAAGAAAGGAAGAAAGAAAAGAAAAACAGAAATGTCACCTTTCCTCCGGGCTTGTGAAGTGGAGCACGCACACACGCACACACAAGCAGACACACACACAGACACACACACACACACACACACACACACACACACACACACACACACAAGAATGAGAGAAGATGTGCATGGCACGGTTACCGCATGATCGGAAATCAGAGAAAGGGGGTCGGGGGGGGGGGGGGGGGGGTGGTAGTGCACAGGCTTCCAGTGGGGGCCTGTCTGTGCGTTTGTTTTCTTTAATAAAGCGACATCATTCCAGCTGAGCTCCCGCTATACAGGGGTCAATGCAAGAATGACCTCTGATGATTCAGCAAGACTCAATGGCCTCTGTGTCTTGTCTCCGTTGTCTGTCTTTGTTTTGTTCATTTTTAACTGAACAAAATTCGATCTGATGTACCGGTCTTTGACTGAAAGTGATTTCGGACCAACATAGAACCATGCTGCTTCTGGCTTCCCCCAAAATTATTTGTTCAGACTATACATTTGGGGTGTTAAGGAGCCAAAAAAGTTTCCAGATGGGAAACCATTCATTTTCAAAACAACTGGGGATGACATGTCTTCTCTGTTGGTGATGCAGTGTTGCCTATTGATGGCACATCATGGGTATGCACGATGGTATGGATGTAGCAGCTAGGCTGTTCATGATTGGATGGGCACTTAGGTTCTCTATGTTTCTGGTGCACGATTAGTCTGCAACACTGGGCTGGTCAGTCTGAAAAGAAAAGCTTAGAAAATAGCCAGAAAGGAATAAAACTAATGCATTTGATCATGACTATGGTATACGGTATCTTTCCTTTCAAACCTGTCTTCATTGTCAGCCTCGAGAGGCCTCAGTGTTTCACAAAGAGCATGGGGTCGCTGTTCTTTTTTCAGGTGGCTACCTTATGAAGTCAGAATGTGTTTTGATCATTGTAAGCATTTTTTTGTCCTTGTATGTTTGAAACTGGGTCTGAAAATCTATCTTTTTTGCCCCACCCATAGGAGGCGCTGTCAGTGGTAAGTGAAGACCAGTCCCTGTTCGAGCCTCCGTACGCTGCTGCTGCCCCCCTCCCCAAGACAGACATGACTGCGTCCAGTGCACAGGACTACGGGCAGCCCCACAAAATCAACCCCTTGCCCCCGCAGCAGCAGGAGTGGATCAACCAGCCGGCCCGAGTCAACGTCAAGCGAGAATACGACCACATCAACGGCTCCAGGTGAGGGATATGACATCATCATCGCCATCGTCACGCATGTGTCGGTTTAGCCGCCAGAACCAATCACATTTGAGTAATGAACGGCATTGTAAATGAGTACAAGGCTTCCTTTATCCTTTTTAAGATATTTTTTGGGGTTTTAGACATTTTGGGTTTTTTTCACTCTTTTATTATTCAGACAGGAGCACAAGAGAGACAGGAAATGAGTGGAGGGAGAGATGGGGAAGATTAAGGAAGTGACCTCAAGTTGGATTAGGCCCTAAGAGGGTAAATGGTACTGTAGGGCTACAGCGCCTATGGAGCCAATTGCTCCAGGTGAGGTGACAGGCATAACTACCTCTGTCACCATGTGTCAGCTCAGCTCAGCTAGAACCAATAAGATATTAGCATTCACATATGATGGTGCCATTGTCAACGAGTACATGGCTTCCAAACCATGTCATCTGATCTGCCTCCATCCTTTGTGATTTTCCTCACTCCATCGGTGAGGAATCTATCCGGTGGCCTCTTAACATTAACTGAAAAGAAAATAAAGGTCCGCAACACTGTTAAATGCTCCCAAATATTTAATGGTACAACGTTTCGGACTAACCGTCCTTCATCACAGTGCAACAGTGTTGCGGACCTTTATTTTCTTTTCAGTTATCTTACGTTTGGTCCAGCACCTGTGTCACTGATGTGCGCGCATTCTTTGACTTTCTGGCCACTTAACATTAACATCTCTAACTGATTGACTTTGCAAAGGGCATGGGCAGTGATAATCATTACACGCTGAGATGCTATGCCACCAATCAGGTTATAGAATTCACCTGTGACAGTGCCAGTGTCTTAATTTTCCGCACTCAATCTGTGATGAACCTGGCCACTTACAATTACCAGCTCCAGGAGAGTGGGGTGACTTTGCAAAGGAGACGGACACTGATATCATCGTCATCATCACCACCACACGTCACCCAGCGGCCTGAGCCAATCAGATTTGAGATTTCATTGTACAGCAAAACGGCGCCAGTGTGATTGAGACGTCAGCCGCCTCTATTTCTACGTGTTTTCCCCTACTCCATCTGTGGTGAACCTTTGCCACTTATGCCCTTGTTACGTTCTGCTTTAGGTCCAATAAAAATTCAGATCCAGAGGAGGAGAATGTATCACTGCCTTGTTATCCATGGCAGTTGCAATTAAATAAATAGGCTAGTATATTTTGGGCTCGCTGTAAAGTCAGCCTGTGGCCATTACGTAGCCGTGCTGGAAGGGCTTATATATTGTCTCGATGCTCATTTGTGTTTTTTTTATTTTTGGTGCGCTGTTATTGTTAAAATGAGGGCTGAACTCTGAAACCCTGACGAGGCACCCATACAAACACTTACTATAGGTCAGCTATGATCCGCTTCCAGGCCTAGTTGGTGTGTGTGTGTGTGTGCGCGTGTGTGTGTGTGTGTGTGTGTGTGTGTGTGTGTGCGTGCGTGCGTGCGTGCGTGCGTGCGTGCGTGCGTGCGTGCGTGCGTGCGTGCGTGCGTGCGTGCGTGCGTGTGTCTTTGTCTGTGTCGAGAGCGTGCGCACGCAAGAGATAGTTTGTGTGTGTGCATGTCTGTTTATCTGTCTGTATGCGTGTGGTCGTGTCAATGTAAATCTGCACGACGTGGATGGGGTGTGTGTGGGTGTGGCTGTTTGTGTATCTGTGTATCTCTATGTCTGTATATGTGTATCCTTTGTGTTTGTGTCCGTGGCCATAGCAGTCACACCATCGGCTGTCATCAGCCTGTGCATAGGCCGTGTACAGTGTCCGAATGCACTGAGCTCTCCATACTGTAGTTTTATTGCCCTCAGACAGCCAGAGCATCAGACATCTGTCTGGCTCTGGTAAGTGAGTAGTGCTGTGGTCGATGACTGGGTCCAAGGGGGAGATCAGCTGTCGCTAACTCTTACTCTCACTCTTTATTTCACCCTCTCCAGTGCTTTAAGCGGCAAAAAATAAATCTTGTTACTCGCCTTTAAAAATAACTGTTGTTACTTAAGTCTTACTCTGTTACTAAAGGCTCTCAATAATGTCATTGCAATGTTGTTGTGATGTGGTTGAGTCTTTCCAGCAATGAGTGAATGGCCATCTGTGCAAAGCAGAAATGCAGCACTACTGTATATACAGGTATTACTGAAATGTCCTGGTAGTCTAGAGTCACAATAGCAGTGCCTGCTCATTACCACTGTTTCTCTGTTATGTCTGTCTGTGTTTTACTCATAAAGTGATGACACACTCAGCAACACTTTTGAGCAAATATACTATAAGAGTATAGATAAAGAAGAAAGTCACCAGAGCATCCTCAGATGTGGCTATTTATTGCTGTATTGATTAAGTTCCAAGACTTTGAAACGTTAGTCTTGGCACTTGGTCAATAAAACAGTATACAATCCACATCTGAAAATGCAGTGACATTTTTCTTTATCAGCATTTACCAGTTCTTTCCCATGACGCACCAGATTATGAAGTGCAGGAGCGTGGAGGATGTCTTTTTCTTCTACATGACACTATAGCATTGTAATTTTACAGTTTATCACTGCAACTCTTAGCAGGAGAGTTTAGATCAGTGGTCGACACATTTTCTTAATCATTGTCTCAGAAAAAATGATGAGCCATTCATGACATTGCTCCACACCATTGCTCAGGAATTATCCTCACCTTTTCTCTTGTTCTGACTTGTGTCTGTGGTGTGTGTGTCTGTGTGTGTTTGCCAGAGAGTCCCCGGTGGACTGCAGCGTGGGCAAATGCAATAAGATGGTGGGCGCCTCCGACGCCACACAGATGGCCGGCTACGGAAACTACATGGACGAGAAGAACGCGCCGCCACCCAACATGACCACCAACGAGAGACGAGTCATAGTGCCCGCAGGTGAGACTGGCAGCCTTTCGTCATTTGATTTATCTACTGGCACTTGTTGTCATTTGTCATTTCAGTCATTTGTTTTGGGGTTTTATTTGATTGCTGGGGCATAAAAAAACGCAATGTGTACTACGTGTAGGCCTATACTGTGTTATGTTTGGAGGGTTTAGCTGTCCCAATAGCCTATTGAGAATCATTTTCTGGAGATGACACTGAAACTAAAACAGTTGGATTTGCAGTTACCAAACACTAACGCCTGGTCATGACAGGTACAGTAAGCCTTTTATGTACAAATGTGACGTAGTCACTCACTAACACTAACGCTGTGTCTCAGATGGTGCACTTGTGCACTTTGGGCACTACCATATGTTTCTGTGCGTAATTAATATGCCATACACACTGAAATATGAACAAGGAAGTCCACAGGTGCTCCATTTGAGATCCAGCATGACTCTCAGTTTGCTTATTGGTCCGGTAAAGACATGCAACAGAAGTGCATGGGCAGGTATATAACCAGTCTACTTGTATGGATACCAGTGCAGTGTCATTAAGCATCTCACTCCAAGCTGCCTAATCAAAGAGTCAAAGTTGTTATTGACGAGGGTGGGCACGGCAGACTTCAATCATCAACTCATTTCCCCAGCAGATGACATTTTTATAAACTCAGCCTTATAAAGATTGCTCTCCTGTTTTTATCACGCTTAGCCTTAGCCACGGTTGTGCTTCATTTGTAGATTCCTGTGCGCTCTTTTTTCCTCTGTAGCTGCAGCAGCGGCTGCTCACCTCTAAACATGGCTAATCATCATAAATGTGCTAATTTACCATAAATGCTTTTATTACCACCGAGCTGCTTTAGCAGGGTCAGGGGTTAACATTGTGTGATGCCTTAGCTGGTTTAATTTGCCGCTGGCTTGACGAATAACACATTGGCTGTGCAAACACACACAACAAAAGCTTCGGTAATGTAGACCAAATGGCACAACATACTCCCACACACACACACAGCAAGACCCTTTGGATGTTTATCGCTGATAATCTCCAGCCCTATTTTCTTCAGATGTCATTTTGCTGTCAAAAGTCAGTGCTGAGGGGGGACACAAACAAGTGCAGTTGTTGCTGTTCATTACAAGCGAAAACAAACAGTTAGTTTTGACGTTAGAAGTTTTACAACAAAGCTTGCTTTGTTATCAGCCTCTGGCATTTTGTACCGAGTAGGCTTACAGTACCACAGAGACTGTATTCTTTATTGACTGTTTTTTAGTCTGCCTGGCTGACCATCGTTGCTATTCTTAGCAAAAGGGTCTGTTTTGGTACCATTTATGTTTTTCATTTTTTTCTGTACTATTTTTCCACTTCATTCAACCATGCAGAAATGTCGTCTCTCTCCTCCCCCCAATATTCTCACTTTAAACAAACACCCTGGCCCCCCGAGTACAGAGGATACAATTTATAGATCGAAATGGTTTTGCAAAAACCATACTGCAAAACACAGGGCCACTTCATAGACACTCAAGCAAAATGGGTTGAGGTACAGGGGTGGGTTTTGGTGTGTGTGTGTGTGTGTGTGTGTGTGTGTGTGTGTGTGTGTGTGTGTGTGTGTGTGTGTGCGTGTGCGTGTGCATGTGCGTGCTGGAGGGACTGCTCTCTTAAATAACCCCCTCCACCCTCCTCTTCATAGACTCAATTGTGAACAATGGCTGATTCAGTGAACACAGTGTGTATCCTGTGCGGTAACTCCACATAGAACCAGAGCCAGACTCCACATAGTCTAGAGATCGATCCTCCATCTGCCGATCTTCTCACTTCCAAGATGATGTGTTCTTCATACTATAGCACCTTCTGGATGATTACTTGAACAGTGAAACAGTGTTTGTTTGTTTTCAAAGGCGCTAGGTTGTTAGCAACTGGAATTCTTTGTGGAGCGAGAGGATATTTTATATTTCATCCAAAAGGCATTTTCATTTCTGGCCTGGAGTGAGTATCTGTGGGTCATTGTAGACCACACAGGCTTCTCAAATGAAAAATTGTCTGGTCACATCAGTCTCCTGCCAAGATGTGAGTTGAAATATGAATTGGCGTCATAAAGAGGTTGGTATCATATAGGTCCACCTCCAGCAATCCAGAGATGTAGCCTTTTTCTATCGTCGTAATCTAGACAAACCCAAATAGCAGAACTTTTTTGTCCCTGACTGGTTGATCTGACATCACACCATAGGGGATAATTTGTAGCTGGGCTGTATCATCTTTCCGCCAATTGCAACTCTCTACCTGTGTCGCAAGTTTCGAAACTGTGTCTTTAAAGTGATTGGGCTGGGCTTAGCACAGGGACAACATGGCTGAGCTGTCCTACTGGCTAAATGTTGCAGTGTTCATCCAAAACTCCAAAAGAGAGTCGAGTTTGGTTCCATAATACTCTCTCAGTGTTGAGTTAACACGGCTTTTTTTTACTGTGAAGCAGTTTGACTTGGCCACCGATTGGATCCACACTTTTGCAAGTGTTGGCGCTGCCAGTGACAACATTTTATGCTGTAGCCTGACTTGCCAGGCTAGCGTTCTTCATAGAGATGGAACATTTGCAAGTTCCAGAAGTCCAAATAGCAACTTGCTGTAATTTTGACTAGCATGACCTGAAATAAATTGGGATATTCATATATCTTCATATTACTTTTTTGTTTGCTTGACCCCTTAGTGTGGTTCCCAGCCATATAAGTGCTTCATGATAATGTTGATAATTATATATTATATTATTAGGTATTATATATTGAGGGCCTAAATATAGGACTGTTTACTGTGTTTGTTTAGAGCCCTAGCTGCCATCTCTGGAGATATAATAAAAAGAAAATATTTTCAATTAATCCTTATTAGAGGGATATTAAATATTATATAAGACGCTACATTTATGTCTATTTTTTGTTGTTGTTGTTTGTTGAGACCCCTTACTGCAGTCCCTGGGCATTCAATATCAATTCTTTAAACGTATCTGTATACATTTAGATGCTAACTATATGAGTATTTGTTTGTTTTGTTGCTAGTTCAGACCACTCACTGTGATCTCTGGACATAGGAATATTTTAAATTAATCATTATTATTATTATACATGTGTATTAGTTAAGATGCCAAATGAACAGTTATTTTTTGTGGTGTTGGTTCAGATGGATCCTTGACTGTGGTTCCCAGACATATCAGCACTTAAAGTTAATCCTTGGAATTTTAGGTACGAAATGCATGACCATTTGCTTATTTATTGTATATTTCAGACTCTTTCACTAAATTAAACTTATCATTATCTACATATTATATGAGAGATGCCAAACGTCAGTGGTGGTTCTACCCATTTTTGGGCCCTAGGCAAGATATATATATGGGGCCCTCTGGAATTATTTTTTGCTGCCATTTACTGTGATAGGGCTGACTTTTGGGAGGCCCCTATACAACGGATAGATTTTGGTGGGGCCGTAGGCCATTGCCTAGTCTGCCTCATATTACATGAGATAAGATGTGTAACGTTAGCCTCGCGCGCCATTCTACGTACTTCCCCAAGACACTTCGTCTGGTACCTGTCCTCTGTGGAGCGATGTTGACCGGTAATTTTTGCCGGTGTTCTGACAAACGGTCATACATTATAATTTTATCCTACGGTAGGATGTTCTGTCAGACATGTCTGTTAAACGGTCCTACGTCGCCATAGATAGACGTCAGACATGTTTGTTCAACAACTTACAAGTTAAATCCTGATTTTTCCGAAAATTTCCTTCCTGCTTCCTGCAATCGCGTCAGATCAAACAAAGTCCAGACCATGAATGCGAAATGGAAATGGTAGTATTATGGAATGGTCAGGACCAGGCTAGTGTAACGTATAGGTATAACTGTTTGTTGATTGTCGTGTTTGTTGTTGGCCCCTCCAGACCCGTCGCTGTGGTCCCCGGACCACGTGAGGCAGTGGCTGGAGTGGGACATCAAGGGCCTAGTCTGCCTCATATTCCATGAGATAAGATGTGTAACGTATAGGTATAACTGTTTGTTGATTGTGGTGTTGTTGGCCCTCCAGACCCGTCGCTGTGGTCCCCGGACCACGTGAGGCAGTGGCTGGAGTGGGCCATCAAGGAGTACGCCCTGCTGGACATCGAGACGGCCATGTTCCAGAGCACGGACGGCAAGGAGCTCTGCAAGATGAGCAAGGAGGACTTCCTCAGGCTGACCACCGCCTACAACGCAGACATCCTGCTCTCACATCTCAATTACCTCAGGGACAGTAAGTGTCGATAGTGGTGTTGTCACACTGCGGTCTAGTGTGTGTGTGTGTATGTGTGTGTGTGTGTGTGTGTGTGTGTGTGTGTGTGTGTGTGTGTGTGTGTGTGTGTGTGTGTGTGTGTGTGTGTGTGTGTGTGTGTGTGTGTGTGTCTGTCTGTCTGTCTGTCTGTCATGTGTGTGCCTGTCAGTCGGCTTGTCTGTATGGTACTGTAGTGTATATCTGTCTGTCTGTCTGTTGTTGCTATAGCATCTCGATTATAATGCAATGGATTGTTTCACCATCTGTG
>NC_085864.1:33456677-33461677 GCF_034702125.1 Engraulis encrasicolus | reverse complement strand
ACACACACACACACACACACACACACACACACACACACACACACACACACACACACACACACACACACACACACACACACACACACACACACACACACACACACACACACACACACAAAATGCCACCATGGGAGAAGTGTGAAGCGTCACTGCATGGGGGCTGCTACTCTCTGCTGCCTGGGCCAGCGACTGTGCACTGTGTACTGTGTACTGTATGGTCAGGGAAGCCGACAGTGTAGGACAAAGGGGTCCGTTGTCCCAGGCCGAGATGGAGAGAGGGAGGGCCCAGCATTGGGTTCCCATTACATTGCATAGATGATATAGTTTAATTCAGTTGACTTTGTCCTGGGCCTGGCCAAAGCTGTCAGCGGCCCTAAGCTGTGTGAAGGTCAGACTTTGACGGCATGCATGCCTCTCGGACAGGCACAAGACAGCTCTGCAGCTGGCGGGTTCTGGCTCTGGCGATGGGTCTGGCTGCCTCCAGCCGTATGACATACACTTAGCGTGGGTGGAGTCCCAATGGAGCTGCTGACGATTCTCAGCAGAGCTCCCATACAAGAGGACAGGGAGAGGAGAGGAGAGGAGAGGAGAGGAGAGGAGAGGAGAGGGTTGGAGAGGAGAGGAGAGGAGAGGAGAGGAGAGGAGAGGAGAGGAGAGGAGAGGAGAGGAGAGAGAAGAGGGTCGGACAAGAGAAGAGTAGGAATCTGTGAGGAGAGAAGAGGAGAGGAGAGAGGACAGGAGAGGAGAGAAGAGGAGCGGGTATCTGTGAGGAGAGAAGAGGAGAGGAGAGAGGACAGGAGAGGAGAGAAGAGGAGCGGGTATCTGTGAGGAGAGGAGAGGGTATTGGAGAGGACAGGAGAAGACAGGGGGGACAGAGTGTGGATGGGAGAGGAGACGAGGAACCGAGAGGACAGGGGAGCAGAGGATAGGAGAAGAGAAGAAGCAGAGGAATCAAAGTTCATGAAGGGCAAAGATGGGTGCAGCCTGGGAGAGAGAGAGAGAGAGAGAGAGAGAGAGAGAGAGACAGAGAGAGAGAGAAAGAGAGAGAGAGAGAAGCAGCCTGAAAGTGAGCAAGAAAGTAAAAAAAAACATTGATGGGCAGGGCTGTGATGTAATGGGAACTTTCCTCTGTGGGTGTCAACGGTTTTGTGTCAGGGGTGAGGGCCAAAAGCATGTGGACGCATGCAGCACAGCACACCGCACACATAACGGGCCCATTGTGAACCGCAGGCAGGAGAACACGCTTGGTGTCTCTCTCTTTTTCTCTGCCATCCTTCTCTTCTCTCTCTCTCTCTCTCTCTCTCTCTCTCTCTCTCTCTCTCTCTCTCTCTCTCTCTCTCTCTCTCTCTCTCTCTCTCTCTCAATCGCTCTCTCCCTCTCTCTAACTCCTTCTTCTCCTGCTTTTCACATGGTTTTTTACTCTTTTTCATGCTCTCTCCTATACTTGCTCCCTCTTACTTGGTATCCTCCTCCCTCTCCTCCTTCTCCTCTTCTTCCTCAGTGTATCTTGCTCTCTCCTATCCTCATCCTCTCTCTTCTGCCTTTCCTGACTTTCCTCCTCCTCCCCTCTCCTCCTCCCCTCTCCTCTCCCTTCTCCTCCCCCTCACTGCCCTTGTTCCCCTCTTCCTTACCCTCCTTGCCGTGTTCCTCATTGACCTCCACCTGCTAGCCCTCCTCATACTGTACACAATAAATGTTCATCAGTGTCCAGCAGAGACTCCACCTTTCAGCAATTAATTCATTACACGTATTCATATATTTATGCATACATGTGAATTTTATAAATGATTTAAAATCAACTTTGAATGGTGCAATGTTTATTTATTCGGAAATTAGTGGTGATTTACAGTAATTAAATCATTACCAGAGTTAAAATGTTTTTGCTGGACATTGAAGCCTTGACTGTTGAAAGAACCCTGCAAAACTTACAGTGTACTCCTTGCTCCATGCTCTGTGTACTCCTCCCTTGCTCTCCTGGGTCAAAGACGTCCAACATGAAATTGTCCTTCAGTGCGGATACTTTTGCTTACTGTAACTGTGAAAAACATGACTTTCAATTTTTTGAAAAGTGAATGCATGAAAGCCAAGCCAAAAGAATCATTTGTTTAAAAAAAACTTTTTTTGTATCTAGAGTAAGCAAAAGTATCCATTACACTGAAGGACAATTTCATGTTGGACGTCTTTGACCCTCCTGTGTGCTTCCTTTCTTGCTTGAGGAGAAATACTAGTTGAGATGGTCGAGGGAGGGAAAGGAGAGGACAAGACAAATCACCCTCCTCTTCCTCCTCTTCCTCCTCCTTTTCTCCCTCCGCATTCTCATTCTCTTCCTTTTCTTTCTGGAGAAGTAGTGGTGGAGGGAGGAAAGGGGAAGGGAGAGGAGAGAGGCTGGAGGGATGGATGATGGATCAGTGGTGGAGGGAGTTGAGAGAAAGTAGAGTAGAGGAGGGGATGGGATGGGACGAGGCGGCCTGGGACGGCAGAGCATTGAAATGACAGGGTGAAGTTGAGGTGGGGGTCTGAGTTTTCCTTCCTCCTTCTTTTCCTCCTTTTCGTCCTATTCATTTTCTGTAAAGGTGCACTGTGTAGAATAGTGGCCAGAGTAGGTACTGCAACTATGCTGCTCATTGGAACTGTGCTGTCTACTGCCAAATGTGATCTTTTCATTGATATGAACTAAATAATGAACTAATATTTACTAGTAAAACTATAGTGCAGTACGTTTGCAGCAAAAAATGTCTATTTCTGCTCATTTAAAATGACAGACAATGGACAGTATGAAAAGTGAAATTTTCCCAGTCATAGTGAATACAGTACCTACAAATTGGTGGTGGTTCTAAGTGTTAATGGAACAAGGCCGACAGGCGGACAACAGATGCGTCCCTCTATGCCAGTTCCAACTATGCCATTTTTCCCCCCAAACGCCCCCCTGGCCTCCTCCTAGCCTGTCAACGCCCCCCGAGGATGTACTTTTTGTTTATTGGTCATCATGGACAATCCAAATATTGTGGCAGGCAGCAAGGCAGCAAAATGGCGAGACATGGCTTTATTTTTTGCAGTTTAGGGTATAATAAGCTTATCATCATTCTTGGATTTGGAAAAGAACCATAGGCTATGATTTGAAATTTCACATAGCCTAGATGAAGTAGGCTACATTACAAATTACCAGACATTTATTAGGCCTAACAACCTTTAGTATCACGCCATTTCAGCATTATGTGCATGTGGGAAAGAATCTAAACATCGACAAATAAATAGCCTAAATAAAACCGTTTGGGTGAATCATGCGCTTATGGGTTGACAATTTAGGTGAATTATGGACTTTTTTTCAATACCAGCTTCACCGTCAAGGCACAAAGCAGTGAACTTCCGTGCCAGAGTTTATCAAATGCACACGACTGCAAAGCAATTACGAAAGACGCGTTCTCTCCTGTACTCTCTCTGAGCGCAACGAAAAGCACCATTGCCCTTCCAAATGGCAGTTGGTTTGATTTTTTAAACTCACTGCAGCATTATTTTTAAAAACACGCATTTTGTGCATTAATAACGTGAAACTCAATTACCCAGAATGCTGCACGTGAGCTCTCTACCCGGGTGATTCTGGAAAACAAACATGGCGGCAACTCGCTTTACTACCTTAATAATGTGTTAATCCGACGCTAGATTTCTTAACTGATGAAAATCGAAGGCAGAAATCAACATTGTAGTGTCTAAATATGAGGTCGATTGGTCTATTTGTGGCGTACATCACGATCGGCTGAGTTGTTGGCCTCACGTTTGTCAGTTAGCCTGTGGCTAGGCTACTTTTCGCCAACGTTAGCATCCGGTTTAGTATAGAAAGGCTATGCTTGCACGCATTCGCTCCGTAGTCTGCCGCCTTGTGGCCACAGGAAGGAACAATTTAATGAAAGCGTTTCAGACGGACAACAATTGAATGAAAGCGTTTCAGACGGACAACAATTTAATGAAAGCGTTTCAGACGGACGGAAATTTAATGAAAGCGTTTCAGACGGACGGACGGACAGACAGACCCTGTTATAGAGATGCTGGACGCATCTAAAAATATGTGAATGGGCAGCATGAATTATGGAAATAAACTACTAAAAATATTACACAGTGCACCTTTAAGGAGAAGAAGTAGTCTTGGTGTTGGTGTAGGGAGGAGAGAGGATGGGATGCGATGGGATAGGAATGGAAGGGAAAGGGTTGAGACAGTAGGGCATGGAGGGGTATGATGGGGTGGGGTGGTTTGGGCTGAGTTTTCATTTGGGACGGTTGCCGCAGGACTTGCGGCTTAGGTGCAGTGCATTGTGTCTCCCGCTGCCACTCTTTCCCCCTTTGATTTAGTTATTGTGTGTCTTGGACGGAGAAGAAGTGGCTTTCGGAATCCACCGTTCTGCGATTGAAATTGCCTTGGACCGCAGCCCAAGTGGAATGAAATGAAAAGAAAGGGAGGAGAGGGGGAAAAGAGAGAGTGAGAGAGAGAAAGAGATAGAAGAGGGAGGGAGGGAAGGGTTTTCTCTCCTCTTCTCCTCCTCCTCCTTCTCATTCCTCTCGCTCAGCTTTTTTGGTGGAATATTTAGGTTTGCTAACTGAATGTTTGCGTGAGTGTTTATGGGCTCTTGTGTGTATTGGTGTGCCCATGGGACGGCGAGTATGCGTGTGTGTATGTGTGTATCTGCATATCTCTGTGTGTTGATCTGAGGGTGTGTGTGTGTGTGTGTGTGTGTGTGTGTGTGTGTGTGTGTGTGTGTGTGTGTGTGTGTGTGCGTGTGTGTGCGTGCGTGTGTGCGTGTGTCACTGCAAGTTGCGATGGAGAGCGCGTACGTGCTTGTCGGGGTGGGGTGTGCGCTCCGGGACTTGCCCCTCGGGATTTGCGATTTTAGAAACCGAAGCCGATCTCTTTTTCCTCCCCGCTACACAAACAAACACAATCAGAAGACAAGCAGCAGTGCGTCCAGAGCGAGGACCTCTGGCTTTGCTCACGCTCTTGCCGGCGAGGC
>NC_085864.1:33386677-33431677 GCF_034702125.1 Engraulis encrasicolus | reverse complement strand
CCTCGCTCCGCAGACCGGCGCATAAGTAAAATCATATTTAGCTCCGTGGAAGTTGCAGCAGTAATTTCCGTACTGGCCGAGGATAGGGATAGGCAGTTATGGGGGGGTGGTGGTGGTGGGGTTTAGTGGTGGGGGGTGGAGGGGGTGGGGGATCAGGGAGATGCTCGGAGGCACGATGGTGTGATTATAGGAATGAGTGAACGAGAGAATGAGAGCACGACGGCAGCCTAAAGTATAGAATGCATGGGAAAAAAACATTCATGTTCGCATTGCTTGTGGCTTTCCGGTTGCCTGCGTTTGTAATTCGTTTTGTTGAGGAGGTTGGGGGAAAAAAACTAAGAAAAAAAAAGTCCTGGTTTGCCTCCTCGACAAGGATTGTTGCAAAAGCACAAGTTGTGTCCTTGTGTGCTGTGAAAGTAGTTAGGTACACCACGCAACAGTAGCAAACGCTTCCCTCTTGTGTTGTCGATTGAGAAAGTTGAAATCGCTCTCTGCAGTTCGGCAGATGGCTTCGAAAGATGATTGAGCGCTACTGGTGGTGGTCACGACCACAGTCAATCAACGCTCGGGTGTGAAGCAAGCGAGAGGCAAACGTCTCTCGTGTGCTTCGTGAGGCACGTGACTGCACTTATACACACACACACACACACACAGACACATACATACTCTCTCTTTCTCACACACACACACACACATGCCCGCACACATACGTGCACGCGGACACACCATGCACTCTCACACACACACACACACACACACACACACACACACACACACACACACACACACACACACACACACACACACACACACACACACACACACACACACACACACACACACACACACACACACACACACACACACACACAACACCAGCATGGACGGGAGGGAGGGTGTTGCAACCTGCTCTCGACAACTGTAATTTTATTGAAACCATCTTGCGGCGCCCCCACCAACACCCTACCCCCACCCCCCCACCCCCCCCCCCCCCCCCCCCCTCTCCCCCCCCCCCCCCCCCCCCCCCTCCCCCCCCCCCCCACCCCCCGCTCCACTTCTTCAGCGCTAGACGTGTGCGGCTGCCAGGAGAAAACCACACTACTTGGCCAGATATCCTGCTCAGGTTCCCTGGAACTGCAGAAAGTGCAGGCAGGCAGACAGACCAACAGACGAAGAGTTCAGATGCAAAACCCCCTAAGTGCCTTTTCTGAAAATAATCTTAATTCATTTTTATTTAATACAAAGCTATCAAAATTGCACATTTTTATATTTTATTGATGTAATATAACTATTTATATGTATTATCAAGTACCTGAATGTAAACCAAACCAACAACGGGGTAGTCTAAAAATATAGAAGTGAATGGAGTTAGGGGGTTTTGCATCTGAACTCTTCAGACACACAGACAGACAGACAGAAACGCAGACTCACAGACAGACACACTGAAAAGGCAGGCAGATGGACAGTTTTAAGGGCTGTCTGCTTGGCAGCCTACTCTGGCACTAAAGGCCCTCGAGGCCTTAATTCATTTGTAAATTTTCAACATGTGGAAGCGGGTCAGCCTTTATGGATCCCAGGCCTTTTGGCTTGGCAGACCACTTACAGACAGCGCATAGGTTTTCTCATTCACTAGGCTCTCAATGCAACGTTCAAAAAGCATCAAACATGCAAAAGCATCAGTCCTATGGATTAAAATGTGCGGTAACACTTTATTTAAATGGTTCAATATTACAGTGGATCTACCACATTAGGTACAGTGTAATAACCAGTGTAAAAATATTTCATTATGTAATACCAGTTTAACACCATGTACCTATTGTGTACTTACATAATGTATTTGTGTGTCAGTGTTGTTACACTGGTTATTACACTGTACCTAATTTGGTAGATCCACTGTAATAGTGAACCATTAAAATAAAGCGTTGCCAAATGTGTTATGAGTTTGATGATGTGTAAAGGTCAGATGAGACTTCTGCAACTGCGCTTGTCAAAAGTCGCGTGCTAGTGGCCACGAACCAACATTGTATTCATGCATCTGCGAGATCTGCGAGCTACATTTGAAATTGCGCTATTACTTTCATTACATTGTAAGCACTGCGGTCATTATTAAGCAATGTTGCTTTCTATCCCGGTTGCTAGCTATTTTCACACAAATTGTAAAGGCAATGCACTGGTATCATTATTTGACATACCCAGTCTGTTTTCACGAGCACAAGGCATTAATATAGTTTTTAACAGAATACAGCTCTGCTCTCGCAAACTACTGGCATTGCGCTGCCACAAGAACAGAACAAGGAAGTAGCGAGACGACCAATCATAGCACCGTTTTGTCTGCGTCCTCCGCGTCCGTCCGACGGAAAGTTAGAATTTTTTCGAGACGCTCGACAATGGGCGCAGAGCCTCTGCGCAGGGGGCATGGAATCGCACAGACAGAAGACGGACGGACGCAGAGGCTATGCGTCCAAAGCATACATCTATCTTAACAATGAGTTTGCTTTTGTTGTTGTTGTCCACAGACCCATCTTATGACGCAGTGCGGCGGTCCGGCTGGTCGAACAACATGCACAGTGGCAAAGGTGAGTATGAGACTCATCCCTGCAGCAGCCTACCTTTTGCAGCAGCCTCACTACACTACCTCACTCTTTTGTATGCGTGGGTAGAAAGCGGCACACCATGGTGTCCAAAGCACCAGAAGCAGCAACAGCAGTAGCATCAGCAGCCAAAAGCACATCAGTATTAATGTCTATGGCAGATACCGAGCTCATGTATGTTTTAGAAGAAGTTTTCTCTCTCTCTCTCTCTCTCTCTCTCTCTCTCTCTCTCTCTCTCTCTCTCTCTCTCTCTCTCTCGTGTCCAATATGTCCGCACGTGTAATGCTATGTGCCGCATTTTTTCCGGAGGCTATGCTGGGAAGTCTTGTGAACCCAATGCACAGGTAGACTCACAGAGACAGACAGACTTGCAACCCGGTGCCAAAGCTCATACTACAGGGCAGGTGTCCAAGAAGTGAAGAACCCCGAAAGCAGGGACACAGAGAGCTTTACAGGCCCATTAAACACTTAGCAGAGCGACCAGCTACTGCAGCTGTTTTCTTTGGACTGGGCCTGGCGTGTTTTTTGGGGGGGGGTGTACTTGATGTGTCTGCTTTGCTGCCTGCCTGCATGCCTGCCTGCTGGCTTGGCCTATTTTACATTTTTTTCACTCTCTCTCTCTCTCTGTCACTCTTTTTCACTCCTTCTCCTCCTTTCTAACCAATGGCCTCGCTCTCTCTCCCTCTCTCTTTCTCTCTCTCTCTCTCTCTCTCTCTCTCTCTCTCTCTCTCTCTCTCTCTCTCTCTCTCTCTCTCTCTCTCTCCCTCTCTCTCTCTCTGTGTCTCTCTCTCTCTCTCTCCAAATGTCGATCTCTCTCCAAATGTTGCTCTCTCTATATATTTTTTCTCTTTCTCTCTCTAAATGTTCCCTCCTCATTCCCTCGCTCTTTTTCACTTGTCCCAGGCTCTCCAGCCGTGGTCACCCAGAATGTGTCCAAGACCACGGAGCAACCGCGGCCCCAGCCTGGTAAGCAAAGCAAGCAAGCCATCTCTCCTCTCCTCTCCTCTCCTCTCCTCTCCTCTCCTCCTCTCCTCCAGTTTCCAGCCTGGTAAGCAAAGCAAGGAAGTCATCTCTCCTCATCTCTCCTCTCCTCTCCTCCCCTCATCTCTCTTTCTCTCTCCTCATCTCTCCGCTCCTCTCCTCCTCTCATGTCTCCTCCAGTCTCCTCTCCTCTCCTCTCCTCTCCTCTCAGGCCAGACTAGGTCAGCCATACAAACACACAAACAAGCAAACAAACCAGCCAAGCTGCCCACCTAGCCAATAGAGCTGACACCTTCGACATCCAGTCATAACACACACCAGCCACTGACTAAACACTGCTCCCAGAACTAAGCATACCAATAAACATGCCAGACCAACACCACAACTAAACATAACCAAAGCTTTAAAAAGTTACTGAAAGACACACAAATGTCAATCTTCTTTTACATGTGCAAATACAGTAGACCATGTTAAATATTGAGTTAATTTGACACTTTGAGAGAGTCAAATTCCACATACTTTAGTTGGTCCGGCTCTCTGTCTTCAATTACTGTAACTTAAAAAATGTACTGCGTATGTTTTTTGTTGTTGACATTTTTGAAAGATGACCCCAGAGATGCATTTGGCAGATTTCCTCCAAATTACCATTTCAGTATTTTCCCTGCACATGCTACATTAAAAATGATGTGGTGCATTAGCGATCCCAGCTCTGTATGTAACACACAGCACCTGTGAAGCTATTAAGCAAAGCATCTGTCTTATGTGGTGCTGAGGTGGGGGGAAAAAAAGACGGAAATTCAATCTAGCCAACTCTTTTAATCACCAACTCGGGCAACATCTCTTTACGCTTTTCCTCAGCATTTTTTTTTCTCCTCCACAGATCCATACCAGATCCTGGGACCAACAAGTAGTCGTCTCGCCAACCCAGGTACAGTAATAAACAAGTTCATTGTTCAGTCAAGGGGGCTGATGTGCTTCTGGGTTCATGTATGTGTGTTTTTTTTTCTTTTTCGTTTTGACCCAGTGCCATATTGCACTTAGCATTAATATGGTTCAGGGGGGGAAATGCAGCAATTCCTAATAAAAGCCACTGCGATGTACGTTACGTGCGAATGTAAACTTGGCCGGCAGTCAGCGTCTCGCCCGCCGTTGATTTCACTTTGGAGCCTGCGGGGATTAATCATCCATATGTTTAAATGAGATTTTAATTGCCTCGTTGTTTATGTGCGGGGCAAATGTCTCTAATTAAAATGCCTTTTTAAATTCGACTCACCTCCCCGCTCGCTCTCCTTCCCTGCCCTCCTCTCCACTCCCCTCCTCTTCTCTCCACTCCTCTCCTCTCCTCCCCTCTCCTCTCCTCTCCTCTCCTCTCCTCCCCTCTCCTCTCCTTCCCTGCCCTGTCCTCTCCTCTCCTCTCCTCTCCTCTCCTCTCCTCTCCTCTCCTCTCCACTCCTCTCCTCTCCTCTCCTCTCCACTCCTCTCCTCTCCTCTCCTCTCCTCTCCACTCCTCTCCTCTCCTCTCTCCTCTCCTCTCCTCTCCTCTCCTCTCCTCTCCTCTCCTCTCCTCTCCTCTCACTTCCTTTTCTATCAACTCCCCTTCTCCAACCTCTCGCTCCTCTCCCTCCCACATCCACTCTCCTCTCCCCTTCCCAAATTCTCTCCCTAACAATCCCTCATAACCCTCACCTCACCCCACCCCATCCATTCCTCCAACCCTCTCCCTCAATAGCTTGATCTGCCTCCTCTGTCTCCTCTCCTAACTCCTCACAGATAGCACTCCAAACCCTAGTGTTGATTTTACCTTTTGGTCAGTGTAACATTTTCAGAATTAATTCTACTCAGTATTGTGTGAATAGTAAGAGGTAGAGTTGAAATTACAATGCCCATCTGCAGAATTTTACACTGACATTTGACTCGTTAGAGTAATTTGACTCTCCACAGTGTTGTAAATACTCTATCTGGATTTATATAAGTTTACTCTAAAATGCTGACAGCCCATTTATTAATGGGCGGTGGTGGCTTAGGTGGAGCCAGTTTGGCAACTGAAAGATTGCAGGTTCGAGACACGCTCTCCCTGATCCCATCGATTTGTCCTTGAGCAATATACGTATACCAAATTGCTCCTGGTGGCAGGGTGGTAGCCTACGTGGCAGCCACTGCCTTTGGTGTGTAAATGTGACTGAATGTGTGAATGTGACGCACATATTGAAGACGTCTTTGAGTGCTCGGTGGAGTGGATAAATCCTATACTATAAATGGTAACACTTAATATTAATGTCTGCTTATAAAGCGTTAATAACACTTAGTAAATAAGGAAAAATGATGACGAAAGCATTAGCAAATGTTAATATTTTATATTTATCAAACATTTACAAATTGTTTGCAAAATATAAATAATACTCTGTTTAAAGATTTGTGAAATCGTGAACATATTATTTGTAGATATTTTATTAAGTATGAAGAAAATGAAGCTAATAATAAAAACATTTGTTAATATTTGTTCAACATTAGTTGATTGATTACTAAGTCTTTATAAGTAGACTTCAATATAAAGTGTTACCATGCCGTTCATTTACCATTTTCTACTTGCTGTGTGCCCTCCAGGCTCGGGCCAGATCCAGCTGTGGCAGTTCCTGCTGGAGCTGCTGTCGGACAGCGCCAACGCGGGCTGCATCACGTGGGAGGGCACCAACGGCGAGTTCAAGATGACCGACCCGGACGAGGTGGCGCGGCGCTGGGGCGAGCGCAAGAGCAAGCCCAACATGAACTACGACAAGCTGAGCCGCGCGCTGCGCTACTACTACGACAAGAACATCATGACCAAGGTGCACGGCAAGCGCTACGCCTACAAGTTCGACTTCCACGGCATCGCGCAGGCCCTGCAGCCGCACCCCACCGAGTCCACCATGTACAAGTACCCGTCCGACCTGGCCGGCTACGTGCCCTCCTACCACAGCCACCAGCAGAAGGTCAACTTCGTCTCGCACCCGCACCCGCCCTCCATGCCCGTCTCCTCCTCCAACTTCTTCGGCCCCACGGCCCCTTACTGGAGCTCTCCGGCCGGGGGCATCTACCCGAGCCCCAGCGTGCCGCGACACCCCAACACCCACGTGCCCTCCCACCTGGGGAGCTACTACTAAAGCAACAACAAAGGCCTTTCTCTATTGTTTGTTTGGTTTGTTTTTTTTGTTTGTTTTTTTTGTTTGTTTGTTGTTATTGAAGTCATGAGGAAATTTTGTTGCCAAATCAAAAAAAAAATCCACTCAAGCCTTAACACGAGTGAGCTGCCTGCACTTGCAAGGAAAACCAAAAAAAAAAACAAAGAAGGAAACATGGAGGATGAATGAAGGATACAGAGAAGCGATGGAGGGGAAAAAAGTAGTGACTGCCTCGCTGCTCATTTTTTAAGCTTTTTAATCCAAAACAGTGGAAGGATATTTGAAATGAAGTTTAAATTTGAAGGAAAAAAAGAAGAAAAACTCAACTGGATATACCAGTCCATTTTGGATGGATTACTACTTATTCACAAGTCAAGTGACTGGTTCAAGTCCTCTGATGTTGTTTCATAGTGTTTGGTGTGTGTCTGTGTTTATAAACACGACATGTATTACATGTAGTATTATGAGCTGTCCTTGATCCCGTCAAACTGCCCCTAACCAAACTGCACCAAAGGGCAAAAAAAGGCTATTATAGTATAAAGGCTATTATATTATATAGAGCCCAAACCCCCTCGCAGAGGGACACAGAGAGCCCCCAAGAGTCACAGAGAGACACACAGAGACTTTAGAGACTCAAGCAGGACACGTGAAGAAGAACACTATGTCACCTGATAATGGTGGGCGGCAAACAACCAAAAAATGGACCCTGGAGGCCATAATACTTCTCTCAGTCTCAGTCTCAGTCCAAAGTTCCGCACAGGTGCCTTGTCTCACTTTGAGCCCTTCTGTTTGAAATGTTCTTGTGATGTCTCAATTTGATTTGCCTCCTTGCCTTCTTCGTCTTGTCTTGCGTCTTTGTCATTGTTTTTGACGTCAAAGAAGTTCCCGCCAAAGTTTTGCGGGTGACTGACTCTGTTACAGAAGGGAATGTCTTGATGCTGACCATAACAAACAAACCAAAACACCAACTGGAAAAGTTGTGTTCTCACTTCACATGTCCTCCTCTAAACTGGAACAGCATAAAAGTTGAAGACCACAGTTTGAAGTGCCAAGAACAGAACATTGTTAGCTGCGGGGTCGGGTGCTGTGGCCTGTTAGCAATAGCCCGGCCTGTTCCGTCCTTTGCCTGAGCACATATACAATAGTTAAGCTGAAGCTTCAGTGGAAGCTAAGCGGAATTGATGTGAATGCTCTGTGGTCCAAATTTCACAACCCCCCTTGCTTTATTTCACATGAATGGATTTTCATCTCACAGTGATCTAGAAACGTATCTATTTTAGCCTTTTGCAGATGTATCTATATGTCTGCACATGCTGAGTTCGAGTTTGTGAATATATTAGGTCTTCCTTAATCAATCTCTGTACCTGTAGAAAAACAAAGTGCCTGCAGTATCTGTTTATACTGAATATACATTCCTTCAAGCTCCATCACACTGCGGTGATGCAATACATGTAGATTACTGCACAGCTGAATGTTGCCATTGTGCTAAGTACCTCTTAGGAAAAAAGACATAAATTTAAATAAGTGAACAAAAAAAACAGTTTAAGGACACAAAAAAAACGTTGAAACCGGAGAAATCCTCAGATTCGCGAACGCTGTGCGTTTGTTAGACCTATTTGCTATTATTTTTTAATCAACGGTCAACTAGGCATTAAAAGCATCTTACTGTATAAATTATGCAGATTTATTTTCATATGTGACAGTATTGAAAGACCAATAAGATTAATACGAGTTGACCTCGGTCAAATGCAGACTTTTTTTTAAAACCGTTAATGAAGGTAGTTTGTACAACAGTAAAGTGTTTTGTATCTGTACATTTGGGCAATAACTTTATGAATGTTTCGTTTTTTTTGTACTCTGAATACATTTTCGTATAAGTTCACTGTCTTGCCACAAGCAACGAGTTATTTTTTTGACAAAAGAAAGCTTTTTTTTTCTAAATGACTTTTTTTTCCGTATGAACCCACAAACACCCTGTATAACAGTCGAACAAAATGAGACATACTAAAGTTGTAGCAAGAGAAAAAAAAATTCATTCTAACGAAACAACACAAAAGAAATAGTATTGGCAGCTTTTGCTTGGATCTCTGCATTGGCTGGAAGTTGTATGCGAATTGAGCGATTATAATATTCAAGTCTTAAGCTTGATTCACACGAGGCCCCATTTTGTGGTAGCATTAAAAAACATTCCAAGCAGTATTCTTAATAAAAAAAATCCCCCTCTGCACCTCTTTGAAGCATTACAATCAAAATGTAGGGGGATTACGTGCTACTTTATATATGCAATGTATTTTGGATATTGAATATATGGATCTATATATAATTTTGCAATTAATCATTTCGTTTATTATTTGCCATTCCAGCAATGTATTAAGTATTATGTTTTGTAAAAGGGTTGTATAGGAAAAATGTGACGAAATAAATGTTTTTACTTCGAAACTGTACTTTTGCTTTGTGGGGTATTTTTGCTCAGCCTGGGCCACATGAGTAAAAGATATTGCATTGCGTGCCGTGCATGGAGTCATACTTTCACTTAATGAAGGCCTAAAGGAGGGGGGAATAGGAAGGAAAGATGGGTTTGTACGGGACACAGAGGAGGTGGTAGGAAGAGATATAATTGGATACACCAGTCTGAAAGAAATACACTTTGGGGCAGTGTAGTGTTGCGCGAGGCAGATTAGTTGCTTTTCTGCAGATTTTCACTATTTCACTCGTTCCAGCCTTTTCCTTCCTGCTTCCCTCTGGGAGTAATGCTGTTGCTGCTACCACTGCTGCTGCTGCTATGTGGCCTTGTTAAGTGTGTGTGTGTGTGTGTGTGTGTGTGTGTGTGTGTGTGTGTGTGTGTGTGTGTGTGTGTGTGTGTGTGTGTGTGTGTGTGTGTGTGTGTGTGTGTGTGTGTGTGTGTGTGTGTGTGTGTGTGTGTGTGTGTGTGCACATATGTGTGTCTTTGGCTGTGTGTGTGAGCTGCTGAAAGACAAGGGGTGGGGAGGATACAGAGAAAGACAGATGGAGAGAGGCTGAAACGGAGAGCGAGAAAGAGAGAGAGAGAGAGAGAGAGAGAGAGAGAGAGAGAGAGAGAGAGAGAGAGAGAAAGAGAGAGAGAGAGGGAGGAAGACTGAGAGTTGTTTGCTGGTAAGGCCGCTGAATCACTTTGTGTCTTGTAAACTGAGTCAGAGACCAAAGTCAGTGACTTCAAACGAAAGAATTCCACCAATGATGTCCGTCGCTCATAATGCTTAGTACAGTACAGTATATTGTATGGTGATCTTACAAAAGCGTCCCACCTTTTAGAGTCACATACACACTATGCCTGTTGTTGGCGTGACAGAACACATTAGTCACCTATTGTGAGAACAAGGGCATCGCTGCCTCCATAGGGTGTGAGTAGGATCCGATGTAGGCATCATTTACTGTACATTTATCAGCAGGTGTCCCATTATTCCCTGATAATGGGACACCTACAAAGTCATGCGTGCGTCTACCTTAGCCAACACCTGAGGCTGTATATACACGCATGATCAATTAAGGCACAAAATGGAAAATACAATATACATTCAACATTGTTTTACATACATCAAATGAATTAGGAAAGTGGTTAAAATCAATTAACTTATGTTAAAGAAGTTGATGAGATAATGTGTTTTCGTATTGATCAACTTTTCCTGCCTTACACCTGCTCCTGGTCAACTGAAGGGTTGTGCACAAGGACTTTCTTGCACTGAGATAATATGTAGCTTAGCCTATATGTACCTTTTTTAGTTATGTGATTCTTCCACACAGTGTACTGGTACCTCACAGTGCTTCTGTATCCTCCTCTGCTGAATGAATAGTGGAATCCAGGGCTGCACTGGGGGAGAAATAGGGCCCGGGCACTTTTGTCTGAAAGGGGTCCCTCATAATTAGCGGCCCTAAAAACGAACTCACCGGTGGGCCCCTCACTCTCGTGGGGCCCTATTTACAGAAATGTAAAAAAAAATAAAAAATAAAGATTATTATTTCATTTTTTCTGAAAATAGGGGCCCATGAGGCTGCAGGGCCCATGCGGGAAATGCCCGATATGCAAGATGGCCAGTCCAGTTCTGGTGGAATCCAAACAAAGTGAATACAATGTGCACTTCATGCACATGAGACATGCCTGTAGCTTTGAGGATAGTGCCCTCTTGTGGACAACATACAGTAATGTGAAGTGAAAGCCCAACTGGGAAACTCCAACTCCCACTGTCATTGTGACACAGCACTCCACAGCACACATGTCCACTGCACACTGCACACAATTAAATTGCATTTATGCCTCACCTGTGCAAGGGGGCAGCCCCCAATGGCGCCCCAAGGGACTAGTGCGGCGGGACGGTACCATGCAGCTCAGGATACCTCAGTCATGGAGGAGGATGGGGGAGAGCACTGGTTAATTACTCACCCCACCAACCTGGTGGGTCGGGAGACGAACCCGGCAACCTTTGGACTACAAGTCTGACGCCCTAACAGCTTACCCATGACTACCCATAACTGCCTCAGTAGTGTAGTATTTCCCAAGTTTTACCGTGGGGCTAGCCTGGTCCTGACCATCCCATAATACTACCATTTCATTTCGTAGTGGAGCCAATCCTTTGGCGGAAGTACGTAGGATGGCTCGCGAGGCTACCGTGGGGCTGCCGTTGATTAGGCCTCCAGTCAGCCTCGATATCACCTCCCCATAGCAACCGTATCTCGGGCATTTTGTGAAGTTTTCACACAAAAAATGGAGAAATCAACTGTAAGCCTTGTGGTGCCTTCATGTTACTGCTCGTTTTTCGTGGTTGGGCAACGCTTCCGCTGCCTATTCATTTGAATTGCCTGACTGCTGCCATAGAGGCTCACTGTAAAACAGTAAATAATTATGTAATAGCAAAGTTTCATACTGTACTCAGCAGACACCTTTTCACTTTTTATACCTGCATGTTTGACTCGATGGAAGACAGGGCCTGCGCTGACACAACAAACAGTTGCAGCGACAGTCATAAACTATGTGTTTGTTTGCTGTCATAACTCTGCATTGTTTATAGATAAAGGGCGACGCTGGGGGTTGCTCCTCTGCTTTGGCATGTCCACGTTATCTTCTCTTATCTCTCTCTGGTAGGAAAGGCAATACCATGCAGCAACCGTGTGTGCATTATGTGTCACAATGCATCCCATTTGTGCGTGCGAGAACAACACATGAAAAGCTGTTCTACTTTCTTGTTTCAAAAGCGGCGTACATGTCAACCAAAGGTCATGTAAAGGAATACTAGGAAACAGGGCTTAAATTTCTAAGAAAAGGAAAAAAACTAAAAAATATATATCCGCCTTATTATTGTATTGTTTATGTTATTTTTAGGTAGCATTAATACCATAGTAATAGGAAAAAGTAGGCCTAGGTAGTAGTGGAAGTACAATACTTTGATATTTCTCTTCTATAGACCAGTATTACATATGTCTTGAGGCGAGCCTGAAAGACTATTTTCTGCCTGGATAATCTCTTCCTGTTACACCTGTATGTTATGATTGTAACATAAAACAAACAAATAAAAACATGCTATTGTGGCATGTATCTGATTACAGCCTGGATACGTTGTCTTTGGCCTGCTAACCAAAACATATAAGCACTTCATATCAAATAAGCCTACAAAATATCCCAGTTTAAAGAAACTGTTTTAACATAATGGGTGAACTTAGTAACTTGAACCTTCGGGTCACGTAACAGTACATTCAGTTCTTGCGTTCCCTTAAATATAGGTGCTATCGGCCTGCTGTATGTACATATCTCCTTACAGACCCCTTCAATAGTTTCATTGTGCCTTCAAAACAAAGCTATAGTCTTAAGCACTATTTTACAAAAACGTTACGTAAAACACGACCCCATTACGACCCCTTAACTTGTATTTGCTTCAGCATTTAATTTATACTCTTGAAGGGTGTCTAAAAAGGAAGAAAGTTTAAGATATGGAAACAGTGTTAAGCTAAATGATGTGTAGTCTTGGTAAATCTGTATTACAGAAGTTGTCAGGATGACTTATGTAAGCCCTGTCAATGCTGGTGTTGTTCTGTCAAGTTGTCGAGTTGGGTTTCTTTGCCAAGATGAGATACCCACAGTCGAATTTGATAGAGCCTATAGCGTCTAACAAACCTTCCCCTTCTTCTCCTGACAAGTAGCACAGCACAACAGAAAACTGTTGCTGATCCATCACCAATGAATGCCTAGTACCTGCCCACAGGAACATTTTTTCGACCGGACATATATACACATCAGTCCTCATTAGTTCCAGCTGCCAGCAGGCTGGGCCACTGAGATGCTTTCACTGTATTTGCTTGGCTGAGGTTTGTCTGTGCAATGCCAGCCGTAACATCCAGTTGATGCCCCTAGAGGAAGATGGTGCTGCTTTCTCACTTTTTGGAGAGGAGAGCTGAGTGAAAACAAGTGATTCAACTTGTTTAAATAATTAATATACCCTAAATGCTCGCCTTGTGTGGGAGCGCTTAACTGCCGTGCCTTTGGCCATCCTGCAGTGTGAATGATGATGTGAGGAACATACTGCATGGGTAATAGCTTGGGCTAAGGACACAGGGATTCTGAGAGGCTAATGCGGCGAGGGCCACATAAACTGTGAGGGCCTAAAGACAATGCCAGTGGCTGGCCAGGTGACATCATAAACAATGCATAATGGCCTGGGGACAACATGATCACAGATTAGCCCAACTGTGGTGACACAAGTGACCACAGAGGCTATATACGTGTACATTCCTTGGCCCTGGGCAAATAACGTGAGTTGTAATGTATTGTGTTGTATTGTTGTAAGTTGTGTTGTCATCACTGTAACTTTTTTGGCCCTTCAAAGACGGTGGTGCCTCAAGCAGTTGTGTCTGTTGGCAACCTCTGAGTGGAGTATTGATACAGATAGACAAACTACATGTAGGTCTACAGTATAATTACAAAGAACAAAAGGTTGTTTGATGAACTTTTTTGTGGCAACAAACACAAAGTGTAATTGGCAGGGATGAGACCATTTACCATTCTAAAACATTGGTGTCTCATTGATGTTTACTGCTCGCATGACGCATCATGTTGACAGCTTCATATAGGCATATTGAATGAAGCAGAATCATAGAGCCCCCTTCGGTTGTTGTGGGAAAAATACCTTTTTATTATAATCAGGGCTGGTCACAGTTCATTTCACAAACAGAAGTGACTTATTGTTACCACTAAGCAGAGGAGTGTGTTTCTCACTAGTGTCATTGCGAACCAGTTAGCAACTTAGTAGGTAGACTGTTAGTTACCTAAATAATTCTTTAGGCTAAATAGACCTTTTAAAGCTACCAAAATGACCTCCTTGGATATCAATGGATATCTATGGATATCAAGCCTGGGTGTTGATATTGAGGGAGGAAATAATAGGGAGGGAGTAAAAGGGAGGACGGCAGAATACTTGTGAGCAGTTATATGGTACAGTAGGTCATGTCCAATTTTAGGTCAGCATATTTTTTCTCTCTCTCACTAACTGCAAAACTACAGAAGGGAAATGACACTGAATCAGAGAAATGCAGTACGTATGCAACTTTTATTAGAGGCACGTTTTGAGAAGACACATTTTAAGACTTAACAAGGCACATTAACATGCGAGTCAAACTCGTATGGTTTCGGATATAAGTGCTACTTCATGAACTGCAAACAAAACAGACTATTCTGTGCAAAATATTCATTTTTATAAGAAATTGTCTGCGACTAAATAAGAGAAGTATTGGTAACATTTTTGATTAAATAGAAAATGTAATCGAGACATACCTACCAAGTCCACAACAACATAAACAACAAATACCCTCAGGAAATACTTTAACAACATAAGCAATACTCTCAAACACCACCTTTAAAATTCTTAGAATTTTTAAACTTCAAGCTCTGCACTCTGCACATATCGTTTACTACCTGCCATTTGACACTTTTTTCTGTATTGGACTTTAACGTAACACATAAATCACAGTATGTTGCTCTTATAAAGGCAGATCACAGTTCTTTGCTCTTCCATTAAACCATAGCCATCTGTTACCCCATACACAATACAAATATACTGTATGGCAGGGGTATTCAATTAAAAGTCACTGAGGGCCAGTTTATGAAATTCCTCACAGTAAAAGGGCCGAACATAATGTTCCATAAAGATAGCATGCCTATGTTTTCATTTTGTTCAGACCTCATGGCAGGCCAGAACCTTGCCATGCAAGGGCCGGATCTGGCCCTGGGGCCTCCAATTGAATAGGCCTGCTGAATGGTTTTCTCCCAAATGCAGTCAATGGGTATGCGCTTGACCATGAGGATATAATGAAGACCCATGAAATGAAAACATTTCAGTAGTTAGATGGATGCCATTTGAACGAAATGATGAGATGACAAGATAGCAATGTATGAAATGACAACATAACAATGTACTGTATGTCCATGGTTGTCCAAGTCTGTATGTAGGGCCTAGCATAATCTACCTACATCTTGGTGCCACAAGGTTGGTGGTCATTGATGTCAATGACCTCAAATCCATGGTTGTCGTTTCCACCATCTTTAACATGGTGGTGGTGACCTTTCTCGTTGTGAAAGCAGTAGGCACAGTGTGCCGTGGGCACTGGCACCACTTTGGAGAAGTTGGAAAAGTTGATGCGGTACTTGCCCTCTTTGCTCCGTGAGATGATGGACTGGAACTTGTAGCCCCACATGATCTCTTGTGGGATGTATGAAGTTCTGACCTGACAGGAGGAGCTGGTGGACTCAGCTGTGCCATCTAGGAAGACCACAAGCTCAAACTCCTGTTGGTGTAGTGTGTCCACTGCCATCTCAAAGAACGGACTGGACTTGTCAATTACATGATAAAGAGTCAAGGGACACACAAAGAACAAGTTATCCTTTCCAGACTCGACAGTGAAATCAATGTTGACCTGATCCAAAATGATGGCCTCTCCTTCGGCCGTTATGGTTGTCCTTAGCAACTTGCCGTAGATCTGGCTTCCAATCATGAGGGTCTTGCGAAGGTTAGCCACACGGATTTGAAGGCAAAGTGAACCATTTTTGGGGCAAATGACAGCTGCTTCAGTGAAGTTTATGGTTTTGGCCCTCTTCTTGGGCAGAGAGATCTTTGTCATAACCACTCCACACCAGAAGCAGTTGATGAGAGCACCAATGATGGACTGAATGATGATTAAGGCAACAGCTCCTGGACATTGTGGGGTGATGGCACGTCCACCATACCCTATGGTTGTCTGGGTCTCAAGCGAGTACAGAAAGGCTGTGGTCAGACCATACACATTGTCCACACACGACGTGTGGTTGTCTACTGGGCTCTGCCAGGTAAGATCTCCATTGTCTCTCGCAATCCAGTACCAGATCAGACCAAAGATAAACCAGCTCATCGTGAAGGAGGCCACGAAGAAGATGAGCACATAACGCCATCGGATTTCCACGAGCGTTGTCCAGAAATCGAGAATGTAGGCAAAACGGTTATGATATCTGACGTTGCCGTACTCGATGTTGCAGTGTCCATCTTTTGATACCAAGCGGGTTCGGCGGGTCCGGCGCTCTGCCAGGTAGTCACCAAGGTACTTCCGTAAGGACCGCACCATTTTCCAAGCGTAGGAGTTAATCTGTTGGAACAACAAACAACCTTGTTAAAATGTGTGGGAATGATTGATCAAACAGAAAAACTACTTATACATATTGGTAGTTACACAACACATAGTATGATGCTGAACACTAAAAAGACACAATAACAATCAAAAGAACTTTTATCCCTCTGCATCTAGGTTATATGAGCCATCACCCAATGCATACAACAGCCATGGCACTGACAATTGACCTGTGTGGTTACTATAAACAAACACTAAACATGGGCCTACCAAAATAACGCTGTGATTCTCCAAGTGTTTCCCGATGAGGTTGTCATGGGATACAGCTTTAGAATGAATGAAAAATGTCTGACTTTCAGTGGAATGTCTTTTTATTTGGGTCAGTGATTTCTTTATCTGCTGCACTCTTGATTTATATGGCTTTTGGTGGGCAGCCAGACCTGTAGGCTAACATGATAACCTGTAACTGGGTGGGGATCACACACATTAAGTGCCGAACTGAATGTTCAGGATTGTATGTCTCTCTTCAGCAACTCTGTTCAAAACTTTAGTGGGATGTCTCCCCTTTGGTAAAAAAAAAAATCATCACTCAAACTCGATGATGCACAATCATATAAAACAGCCTAGTTGAAAAACACATTTGGCCTAAATATGCTACACATGCCTACCCCAATATATCATCACCTTTTCAAGATTTCAACTCTGAAAATTTGTATGCATTTACATAAAAACACGCATGCAAAACAAGCACATCTAACACTGTTGACAGTAATATCACGGTGTATTACATGACAATTATTATTACATTACATATTACATACAAATATTACATTACAATACAATACATTACATTACACTTGTCTGACACTAGATGCCAAATGAGAGTCTGAAACGAATCATCCAAATAATTAAGAGAAAGTGTGTATCGTTAAAATCTTAATTATAAATGGACACTTCATCAATGTTGTTAATAACATTTAATAAATAACCCCACATACAACAGCTAAAGAACCATTTGCAACCAAAAAAATATGCGTACAACTTTCAAAAGAAAATCAGGATCTTACCTGTTAGGATTCTCCTCTAGACCGTTCCTCCAAATCTATTCCAGGCTTATGAATTCTCTCTCTCTCTCTCTCTCTCTCTCTCTCTCTCTCTCTCTCTCTCTCTCTCTCTCTCTCTCTCTCTCTCTCTCTCTCTCTCTCTCTCTCTCTCTCTCTCTCTCTCTCTCTCTCTCTCTCTCTCTCTCTCTCTCTCTCTCTCTCTCTCTGTATGTATGTATCTCCTTCTCCCACCACCAGTACCTTACACTCTGTTTGTGAAAAGTGAAGCTATGACACTTTGCATCTCCTCTACTTTATATGAGCCCTGCACTGACCTATAGCCAGCCCATAGCGGAGGCTCCTTTCCTACTCCTACCGCTGAGGAGTGTCTTCTCCAGTGGTGTTTACCATTGATACATACATTACTGTTTGTGTTGGTTACAGACCAGGGGAATGCCGACTTTAAAGCATGGTCATTGCCTTGGATGAGATAACCAGTATACAGTACAAAAGGTTACTGCTAGGCCTTAACCTTCTTGGCCAGCTTGTCTGTGCAGTAGTGACGCGTTTTAAAAAGATATATATATTATTATCATTTTACTCTCAAAGATTCTTTTATAGAGGTGTGTGTGTGTGAAATGTTTACGTTTCCCTTACCTCATGTTTGTAAATAATTAACTATGGAAAGTAATTCCAAGGATTTTTGCATGAAAATGCAAACTGGGTGATACATGATATGGACTTTGAAACAAATACTGTAGTTGCATTATAATATTGATTTACTGGGTAGTGTTAAATAGATGTCTGGAGACAGTTGACTGTAGTGACTGAACAAATTATAATTTTATGTACTGTACATATTTTATGGATTATGATATGTTAAGTATGATACTCCTCCATGATAGAGGTACCCTGAGCATGATACCTTCCTGGCACACTGCTCACTTGGGGGTGCCGTTTGGGGCTGTGTTCAGTGTGCATTGTGTGCTGTGGAGTGCTGTGCCACAATGACAATGAGAGTTGCCTAGGTGGACTTTCACTTTCATATACATTTTTAAATCTTTTATGGTTTTATGTTTATTGTTTTCAACTACTATATGGCTTGAAATGTATTAAATAAATCAATTGTATCTCAGCTGCAATCTGAGTTTATTTCTTGCAGATATGTGAGTTTTTCTCTCACACAAGTTCATAACTTTCTCTAAAAACTTCGTTAGATGACGTTAGATCATTCAGTGGCATGTGGCATGTGCCAGTGACATGTGGAAGTGGCATCAGTGGCATGCTATTATAAAACACATTTTTCCACTAACAGGTTAGGTTTAGGAATGAGTTTTGGTTTAGGCACAGTTCAACATGTTTATAGGTTGGTGTACACACATTTTTCACTGACAGGTTAGGTTTAGGAATGAGTTTGGTTTAGGCACAGTTCAACATCGACATGCGGAAGTGGCATCACTGGTATGCAATGATAAACACATTTTTCCACTGACAGGTTAGGTTTAGGAATGAGTTTTGGTTTAGGCACAGTTCGGTTGGTTTACACACATTTTTTTCACTGACAGGTTAGGTTTAGGAATAAGTTTAGGGTTAGGCACAGTTTGACATCGTAGTAACCATAGTTACCAACGTTACATGCCAAACCGTGACGGCGCTTCACAGGCCTGTTAAACTGTTGTAATTACAGACCTAGAATACATAAATAATTACAAATAATACTTATTATTGATAAATATGATTTCACTTGTTGATAATAATTAGGATAGGTCTGTGGTTAATATAAAATCAATGGACATGCCACTATAAAATCAATGGGCACTTCCGCATGTCCCTGGCACATGCCACAATGCCACTAAATGATCTAACCCCCTCTCCTTTTTTCTCAGAATAGGAACTAGTATAATCAGCTAAAAAGAGATAGTGTTTAGTTTATGAGGAAATAGTGTTTTGTTAATAGTGTAAAATTATGAATGTCACCATATGTTTAAGATTCGTATATTGCATACGTGCCATCTAAAATACAAACTGGAATGTTTTGCCCTGTCCTGCAATTCAATTTGGGTCACTAGGGGTGTCTATATGTTGGCCAGCAATGGCGAAGAATCTTTAAAAAGGTCCTAGTTCCGATTCGTGATCCGGATCACCACCAGAATATAATCACTCGTTCCTTGGGTCATTACCAACAACTCCACAGAGTTTCATCCAAATCTGTTCATAACTTTTTGAGTTGTCTTTCAGACAGACAGACAGACAGACAGACAGACAGACAGACAGACAGACAAACCAACGCGACCGAAAACATACCCTCCTTGGCGGAGGTAATGAAACCAAAAAGAGAGAAGGGAATGATTCACTGGGTCATTTATCCCCGTCTAATAAAAAGGGTGCTCATCAAAAAAAAATTGGGAGTCCACACTTCCACGAAAAGATGAAAAAAAAACCTTTCAGGCACTCCTTACTAAAATTTTAAAAAGCCTTCATTAAACTCTGGCTACAGTTTGAATTAAGTTTCTACTATTTTCTACAATTCCAGATCAATGAACTCCCCGAAAGTCTATGGATATGTCATATAATAATGGAGTACATTTCCATGCAATCTGAATAGCACAAATCGTTAATAGCTTTACAATCCATAATGGTCATCGCGATATGAGAATTTAGCTGGGACAAGTTACACCTGTAGAAGTTACACCGACAAGTTACTTTCGGGGTGTCATCAATGATACAAGGGGTGTCATCAATTATACAAGGTGTTTGATTACTGGCTTCTAAGTAGGACAATGACTTTATTGGCTGAGAAGAGCAGCAATGACATACTGTAAGTTAGCATAAACAAGGCCTTTCTATGTCTGCTCAGTAGCGTGGGCTGCATATTGAACATAGTAGCAGCTACTCTAGATCTGTACAAAACAATCAGACTCAAGATAACCTTTTGTTCTTCACCCAGCCCCTCACGTTTGTGGAGAACCGCCTGGAGAGGAGGAGGATGGACTCAAACTGTGTTCTGTCACGTGCCGTGTGAGTACAACTCAGTCGTGTGACTCACCAAGCTCACCAGAACTAGCTGTGTAAATTCACGAGAACGTGACGGTGTGACAGAGAGGGCATGAAGAAGAACAATTGGAAGGCAGCCCATGAGGTCTGACATTTGCCACCCCCACACTTGATTTATATCTCTGTGTGTTTCAGAGCTAGACATCTCCAAAGAGTGCTTCAACATATGAGGACAGTTCAAATAGTGCATATTATTTTTTCTTGAAGTGAGACACATGCAGGGTGGTGGAAAAATCTGGCACTTTTGGGGCTAATTGTGTTGGTTTTGGCTGCAAGAAAAATCTAACAACACTTGAAAGCCTCATTCCTGAAATGGGCTATACCATTCGGTGAATGAAGATATCTACCAAGGGTGTAAGGAGAACAGTCTGGGGTCGAAATGCAATATGCACATTGCTGCAAGACGTGTCTACAAAAGGCAGTTAACCGCAGATGAAAAACAAAAGTTATTGTTTAGGTACTCGTTTTATATATTCCCCAGAGTGCTGTTTCTCTCAGTGAGAGATGAGGATGATTTTGAGTCCAAAATTTGGTTGTTTTTCAGCAGGGCTGAGCTGGGGGAGAAATAGGGCCCGGGCACATTTGGCTTAAAGGAGCCCCTCATAATTAGGGCACCAGAACTGACTTACCGGTGGGCCCTGCACCTTCAAGGTCCCCTATTTTCAGAAATGTAAAAAAGATATATATATATTTTTTAAAAATACATTTCTGACAGTAGGAGGGTGCGGGGCCCACTGGGAAATGCCCGACATGCCAGATGGCCAGTCCAGCGCTGTCTCTCAGTTCACCCTTGTTCTATGAGCCCCTATCAGCCTGTTAGTCACTGTGCCACTGCTATATGTCTAGCTAGACTCTAGCTGACTTTTTTGCAGTGATGAAGCTTTGTATAGTGTTTCTCAAACTTTTTCAGACCAAGGACCACTTTGTCCCCCCAAAATGTTCAGGGATCATCTGTCAACTAAATTGACAGTTGAGGGGTGCTAATTTAACATAACACTGCTAATTTTGGTGCAGATCACTCAATTTTTATTCACATTTACATTTGCCTGTCTTATTGCGGTGAAAATAAGACTTCAGCGACTTACCGTAAGCTTTGTAATTATGTTGCAAAATATAGCCTAGTAGCTTGTCTTGGAAAAGTACAGAAATCCCCTCGCGGACCACCTGAACTCTGTTGCGGACCACAAGTCATCCCTGGACCACATTGAGAATCACTGTGGCATAGAGGGTTACTTAGAGACAGAAATGTGTTAGCATTTGTCAGTCAAATACATAGTTTTTCCCCCTCTATGACCCATGAAACACCAAATGCCCTGTAGTGAAATAAAAAAAGACCTTTGAAGACCATTTACTCTGACTTGATGCAGGTCGTCTAATATATTGACAGAAATGAACAGCTAAATTTGTTTCTGAGAAGTAGGACACAGAGTAAGAAAACATTGACTCAACAACGCCTTGACATAATAAATTAAAGATTTACAAATGTAGACATTCCCCGATAACCTCATCAGATGAGAAAATGATAAGTGGGTCGATATTTTCCACTCCTTTCTGGGACCTACCATGATACACGGTTTTACTGCCCAAGCAGATGTCTCGAAGCATGTGAAAATGGATACTCCCTTGCAGCGCTGAAGTCCAAACCGACCTCTTTTGTTGTTAAGACTTCAACCTTGCACCACAGAGCTTATTTTTCACTTCCAAAGCATTTTTTGCAAACTAAGCAACTTTTTACATACGACTATGTGTGCCTGTGCCTCGATTTAACTCAGTGGAATGAAGATAAGATGCCAGTTATCCTGTGTTTCAAGGACAGTAATTCAAAGAAGTGACAGACAACTTGTCTTATTCTATCCAAGGTCAACAAACACTGCATTAGATAAAGAACCAGTCTTTAGGCTGTGATACTGCCAGTTTGGATTAATACTTATAAAACATGGTATTTTTTCTTTGGCCATATCACGGTAGTTAAAAAGACTGTGGTGATGAATGTAAAGGAGAGGACCATTTAACCTGGAACCAGTGCTTAATTTGAGGGGGAGCAAGGGGGAGCTAGCTCCGGAACCTCAGACAAGAGCTCCGGAACCTTGGATGGAACCTCAAGGAAAGACATCACAGACCCCCCCTCAGGGGGGAGCCACCCATCCTCTGCGCTCCGGGACCTCCCGCTTGACAAATTACGTAAGCACTGCCTGGAACCCTGAAGGCTGGCAATGTCCGAAGCAATAACAGGGATTGTCCTTATCTACTGTCTAAGAATCGGCTGGGCAGAACAACTAGTCAGCCAATTATGTTGCACTATGTGGCAGATACTTAATCAAGAGTCTAAAGCTGATGTCAAAGTCTGGGAAAACATTTCAGAACTGTTGATGAAGCTTAGCTTATCTTTCCAATTTATTGCAGCTTTTTTTCTCTGATGAGAAAATATGTTGTTGGCAGCTGTGGAGATCACTGGGTTGCAGGTTTAATATCCACCCTCTTCCCCCCTGGCTGAAGTGCCCTTGAGCAAGGCAACCCCACATCACTCCAGGAAATTTAACATACCTTGTAATATCTGTAAGTCGCTTTGGATGAAACTGTCAGCTAACTGTAATGTAATGTAGCCTGATGCTAGACACAGCTCCAGCGTAGCGTGCCTTAGGTGCCTACCCCCAAAGTTAGTTCAGGAAACTGCCTCTAGCTTGCCTGGTTAACACCAGACCTAATCACAAGTGAGATTAGGTCTGGGGAGTTGCCTATTGTAAATTCCGTATGGGGCCGGAATACTTGGCTATTATGACACACTGCCCTGCTCTCTGATTGGGCAGAGAAACTGTTAAGGTCGGAATGCTTGGCCATTATGACACAGATCCCATGATCTTGTACGTTATGAGTCATCCTCGCCATACTGTCTTTCAGATCCAAACGATTGTGTAGAACTAAAGGCAGTATGGGAGTTCCCAGGCTAGCCTCTAGCAGTTTGACAAGACCTTTTCCTATATTCACTCGCTGGGAGTTATACAGGGGCTCGACAAGAAAAAAACAGCCAAGAGTGACTCAGGAAGAGCTTCTCTGGAGGTCTCTTTTCATATGTACATCACTGTCTGAGAGTCTGAAAGGCTGCAATCTAGACAACAAGAGACTCAGAGACTGTTGCACTGCAAAGGAAGGTGTAATGACACATTAACAAAATTGGATATTTCAGTCTGTGCAGCAAGGACTACATGGTAGCAGAGTGTGTATACTGTAATGCATTTGTGTGTGTGTGTGTGTGTGTGTGTGTGTGTGTGTGTGTGTGTGTGTGTGTGTGTGTGTGTGTGTGTGTGTGTGTGTGTGTGTGTGTGTGTGTGTGTGTGTGTGTATGCGCGTGTGCGTGTGTGTGAATGTGTGTGTCTGTGTGTGTGTGTGTGTGCGTGTGCGCACGCGTGCGTGCGTGTGTGTCTGTGTGTGTCTGTGTGTGTGTGCATTTGTGTGTGCGTGTGTGTGTGTGTGTGTGTGTGTGCGTGTGCGTGTGCGTGTGCGTGTGCGTGTGTGTGTGTGTGCATGCGTGTGTGCGTGCGTGTGTGTGGGCACGCGTGCTTGTGTGTGTGTACGTGTGCGTGTGCATGTGCGCTTGTAAAATGGTTATCTAGTGGGAAAGAGGGGTTGAGTTATAATTCGGAAATTAAAAGGTCCTCAGACCGGCTGTTATGTTCCTGCTCAGGCACTATTGAAATCCTCTGTGCCTATACATTTTGCACTGAACAGATAGCTCAACAAACTTTCTCCATTTCTTTCTTTGTCATTGTAATTCACCTGTGCCAGATGCATAATGCCACACTTAATGTCTAGAGCTGGAATGTTATTTGGAAATTAAACTCCAGTGGAAATGCAGCAGCGTCTGGCCTGGGCCTGCCCTGAGGCGGTGCTTGTGCCCTGCCAAGCCTGGGGCCTGGTCTTATTTCTGGGTACAGCGGCTGTGCGGGAGTCCCTTGTTTTCCATCTGCCATTCTCAGTGCACCAGAGTCTTTCTAAAGGGCAAACACATGCACGCCACTGCTGTTGCGGCTATTTTTGTGCTGAATTTAAACTTGTAGCTTCCTTTCCACCCATCAACTGTTGCTTTTAACATTTAATCTTTATCCAAATGAACTATCACAGTGCATGAACATACACTACTGTTTCAGTCCTTTTCACACACTAAATGTGCAGAAAAATGAACGTGGTAAAATGCTATCCCTTTACACAACCAATTTAATATTAATTTAAATGAAATACATACTTTTTTCTGCACGCACATATGCTGCTTGACATGTTCATTGAATCTGTTGGCTTCAGACCAAAATGCAAAGGGAAAAAAACACTTTTTTAAATTTCACAGACTCACTGACATGTCACCTCTAAACTTTCCACAAGTTTCTCATCTCAGATAGACATACTTGTGTCTGAGGCAAACAAAATGCTTGGCAACCTCGGCAATGTTCAACAACACAACTGAAAAACACAAATTTTCTTTGTCCGTCTTGTGTTTCATTTTTTATTCACCCACCATCATCCAATCAACTCAAGCACAAAACCATGGTTTATTAGCTATGTGTACAGTACACAGTACACTGCGATGGCTTTTCTTTTGCACACCAATGACATTATCTGGTGGGTGGGAAAAGGGTGGAACCGCATCGGGGCAACTTTATACTGTTTGACCATTCACTTGCCTCTTGCCCAGGTCTCATGTTACGAACACCATGCTACAGAGTTTGGCTTCCCCCAGGGCTTGTCCTACGCCACTGCCAATGGGCTTATGGTGTTTAGTTTGGTGCCTCGGAACAATCCCATTGTGCTTGTGAACTCCCAACTTATCCTCTTGCCCAGCAGCACGACTATAGTCATAGGTGTGCACAGATAGGGACGGGGCGGTGCTAAAGCACCTGCCACTTTGCCCTACTGGACAAAAAAGGCCTTTTTTGAAAGTTCTTTGTGGTTTTTTTCCACAATGTACTGTGGTACATGTTGACATGATCATCTACGGCAGTGGTTCCCAACCAGGGGTACGTGTACCACTAGGGGTACGCAAGCACACCTCAGGGGGTACGTGGAAAAATGTAACTTTGAATGGGGGACAATTGAGTGGGTAATGAAGACATAGATACATAGCATTGGTTAGGGAAGGGCCTACTCATTGTACAACAAAAAGGCTTAGGGGGTACGCGAGACAAAAAAGGTTGGGAAACACTGATCTACGGTACAATTGCTTGATGATGCAATTCCCCGATATAACACTATAGGCCAGGGGTGCTCAATTAAAAGGAGAAAATGTCTCCCATAGAGGGCCTGCATTTTCCTGGAGCACTGTGGGGTGAGGTGCCTGCCTTAGGGGTCTTACATACTAGGGCGGTAAAGCGTCGCGGAACGGCCACGATTTTTATCGGTGAAAATACATTTAAACATATCTGTCCTTACACACCAACCGGCGGTAGTCAAGCGTCGCGCTGCATTTGGAAAATAGAACAGCGTATTTTTCACGCCGGCGACCGGCGGTGTCTCATTCAAATGAATAGCAAAGTAGCACACTAGCTTTGGCTGTGGGGGGGTTTTGAACAGGACTGGCCGCGTTCGTCCCGCGTCCGTTCCGTTCGGCTTTGGTATGTTTGACTAGCCTGGTCCTGACCATCCCATAATACTACCATTTCCATTTCGTATTCATGGTCTGGACTTTGTTTGATCTGACGCGATTGCAGGAAGCAGGAAGGACGTTTTCAGAAAAATTAGGATTTCACTTATAAGTTGTTGAACAAACATGTCTGACGTCTATCTATGGCGATGTAGGACCGTTTAACAGACATGTCTGACAGAACATCCTACCGTAGGATAAAATTACAATGTAGGACCGTTTGTCAGAAGACCGGCGCAAATTATACTGGTCAACATCGCTCCACAGAAGACAGGTACCAGACGTAGTGCAGAGCCAAGTGTCTTGGCGGAAGTACATACTGTAGGATGGCGCGTGAGGCTAATGTTTGACCCCTTACTCTCACTCTCATTGCCACCCTTCGGTATTTTTTTAAATGACAAGATTATTTGTTAGCCTATATTTGCAGACTACATTCATAAAGATTGATTTCTTAGTGAGAAAACCAATAAGCCTGAAGATAACACTTTTCAAACAAATGTTGCTTAATGCTTATTTTGACTTTATTTATGCAGCTCTCACATGCATAATGAGAATCAGATGCAATAATATCATGGACCCAGCAAAGAGGAGGACACCTCAGGTTTTGTCAACAAGAAAATGACACATTTAATGCAATGTTGATTAAATGCAACAGCATTCTCAAGTTGCTCATGACTTTGTTTGTAATCTTATGAGGGGCTTAGCATTCCAAAAAAACTATTTGGGGACTGTTTAAAAGTGTGAAAAGTTTAACAAGAAATTCGTTTTTAAGTACCACTAGTTAGCTGCCAGCAGAACTCAAACACAATTTGCCTTCATTTGTGTTAGCAAAGTAGCTACAGCTACCACTAAACCAATTCGAAGTCCTAACACACTGTTTGCAATCAAATATGGGCCATTACTTTCAAAAACGAGGCATAGAGAACTTTGTAAATAATTCATTTACAGGCTCTGATACCGTCCTTCCCTTGTAGTCTACCTCACAACCTCTGATGCCACTGTCGTTGTCGCTTCTGTCTGGATAAGCCTGCAGTGACTGGCAAACAGGGACAAACTGAACGAGGGGGCGGGGCAGGGAACGCTTCTTCCTAGAGTCTGGAGCGCGATTTCAAAATAAGAGCCGACAGCGCGATCGGACCAAAAAAATTATATATATTGCCCGTGGGCCGCTAATTGAGTATGGGGGCTATAGGCTCTATAACTTAATAAGGCAGAAAGTTCAACTTGCCCCCCGCCCCCACATTGAGCACCTGCCCCCCAAAATGTCTGTGCAGTGTGCACGCCACTGACTATAGTATGGCTATACTCTAGCTAACCATTGCGGCACACAGGAAAGCTCTATGGTTCAGATTATGCACTAAACCAACTTATGCCGGCTATTTAGAGATCTAACAAATGAAATATCCTTTATGTGGACATGAATTGAACATTAAATGGTTTCCAGTGTAGGCCTTGTGGTAAGAATGCATTGTGCGTTGGGGATACTGAAATAGAACAAAACCAGTCCAATGGACATATTAATTATGGAATGTTTAGTGTGAAGATGGGTAGAGAATGTGTGGTGGAGAATCTGAAGAAGACTGTTGAGGTCGGTAGAGAATCTGAAGAAGACTGTTGAGGTCGAAATGTTATCCTGCCATGAAAAAATAAAATACAACAAAAAGGATTCTAAGTGTGCGAACTTCTCACTCTGAAAACTCTAGTGTTAAGATGTGCACAGAGCATCTCCAGTATGTGTGTGTGTCATACTGATTGGGGGCAGTATGAGGGTGCATTCCAATATGCAGACTCCCGTCCTCCACTTGTGCTTGTGGCCTCACCCCGCCCCCTGGCTCCGCCTCTGTGGAGAAAACAACTAATTTTCCCAGCTGTCAGCCTAGCCACAACAACTTTTGGAGGACTGTTTTTCATTCACCATCCCGATTGCAAATGAGAAAACATTAGAATTGTGCTTTTGCAAGATATTGAATTATTTTTCTGTTGCCAGTGACATCATCATGAGGTCACAAGCAGGCAAGTGAGCAAGGGAGGATGGAAGTCCGCATATTGGAATCCACTCATGTATCTGCTTTTGAACTCTGTTTAAGCTCTAACCAGTAGGGGGTGCTATTGCTGTCATGTCAGAGCGGCATTCTTTTTTTGCAGTCATTCTGCAAATGTAGGCTACTTTGAATTCTGAGAATCTAGAAATAATCTAAAGATGTTCGAGGAAATAGCTGTGAGAGATAAACATTGCTATGGTTCTTATGCAGGCGCATAGCCTAGAATGGGATTGCATGTGTTGTCTCATACTCTTTGGTTGTCAGCCTATGCGATAAAAGGCCAGCAAGTCACTGGTGTCTGAGAAGCTGGTTGAATTGTATGCACGCAGTTTCTTGCCCTGGTGTTGGGATATTTAGTTCTTACCCTTGTATTTAAATGTTAACGGCATAGGCAGGTCTGGTGTGTGTGTGTGTGTGTGTGCGTGTGTATGTGTGTGTGTGTGTGTGTGTGTGTGTGTGTGTGTGTGTGTGTGTGTGTGTGTGTGTGTGTGTGTGTGTGTGTGTGTGTGTTTGTGTGCGCACACGTGAGATTACGTGTGTGTGTGTGTGTGTGTGTGTGTGCGCGCACACACGTGTGTTTGATTTGGCTGTGGGTGTGCGTATGTATGTGGGTGTGCGTGCTAAGACTTGACATTTGCCTTTGCTCCTCCAGTCTTTGATGAGGACATTTTTTATTTAATCTATATTTCTCCTATCTTCCCCATCCTCCTCCACTGTCACTTCTGCTTGAGTACATTTCTACATGACGTGACTGTTGCTCCCTTCTGGTGCATTGGCTTGGATAAAGAGCAGGAACCGAAGTAATATAGGCCTAATTTAAGGTGCTACTTTATGTGAGCAAATTAGAATTTGCATACGCAGTGTCAGGGGAGAAAAAAATAATAAATAACAAGTCTGCATATTTATTAGCACAATATTTCACCTGTGTATAGTGTTTGTTTAATTCACTTATTAATCCAATGTTTCAGCGTTGTAATGCCACCTCACATGAGTTCACATGAAATGTGACTTGTCAGGTCAAATTACTGAGGCGGAACGCAACGCCGCGTGTCCACTTGAGGAAATGGTTTTATAAATGCTGCCGTGAGCGGTCGCGCTGCACTGCACTGCACAGCGTTGCACTGAACGCACCACCATGCACTTCGAGAGACCGTGAATGAATAATGGCCCTGTTTGTCTTGCACAGTGAAAATAGTTCTTGGACAGAGTGCAGAGCAAGGATAAAGAGGTTTGGACCGGTGCCGTGGTCATCTGATGTTGTCATTGACACCGGTGTTATACACCATTATGGCTATGTACCCTGTCATTGGCTATTAAGCATGCATGAGATGCTATTTTCAAATAAATCTGAAGGGGAAGAAATATGTCTCACTTGCACTGTGCGAGTGTAAAAGGTTTGCTTAATATTATGCATATGCATAAATTGTATTGAGTGGGTGAACAGAATCTAAATCAAGGTCATTTTATCTGTGATGCACCTCTGTCAATAAGCCACTTAACGCTGAATAGCAGAATATAATATGCAGTATTTACATTTATTGAGTACAAATATTTTTTTACAAAGAATTAAAAATACATTAAATACATTTGAAAATCATTGTTTTCATGGAAAATATATACAATATTGATTGACTGTGAAGGGCATGATTGATTGGTTGATGGTTGATGATTGATTTCAGGAGAACACTGTAAAACCAGTATTAGAAGAGAAAATTATGGCTTTGCGGATATAGTATAGGTTCTATTACCAGGAGCACAGATGAGACAGCACAAAATCATTCATTAAGTCTCTGCTTTGGGCACCTTGGTATTTGTTGTGCTTTTGTTGTTCTGGAATGAGAACAGTTTATTTTGTGTGGTTAGTCATTGGGGAAGGCTTTAACCAATCCATTAGCTCATAGCAAGTGACATGATTGATAAGCTGCTGAAGCCTTAAAATTTGGTTGCACTAGCAGATTCATTAATGTCTATAACCTCAAATCCTTGGTTATCATGTCCATTTACGTCGTGGTGATGATGGCCCTTCTCATTGTGAAAGCAGTAGGCACAGTGTGCAGTGGGTACTGGCACCACTTTAGAAAAATTGGAGAAGTCCACACGGTACTTTCCTTCTTTGCTCCGTGAGATGATGGACTGGAACTTGTAGCCCCACATGATCTCTTGTGGGATGTATGAAGTCCGGACCTGACAGGCGGAACTGGTGGACTCAGCTGTGCCATCTAGGAAGACCACAAGCTCAAACTCCTGTTGGTGCAGTGTGTCCACTGCCATCTCAAAGAACGGACTGGACTTGTCAATAACATGATAAAGAGTCAAGGGACACACAAAAAACAAGTTGTCTTTTCCCGAATCCACAACAAATTCAATGTTGACCTGATCTAAAATGATGGCCTCTCCTTCAGGCGTTATGGTTGTCCTTAGCAACTTGCCGTAGATCTGGCTTCCAATCATGAGGGTCTTGCGAAGGTTAGCCACACGGATTTGAAGGCAAAGTGTACCATTTTTGGGGCAAATAACAGCTGCTTCAGTGAAGTGTATGGTTTTGGCCCTCTTCTTGGGCAGAGCGATCTTTGTCATAACCACTCCACACCAGAAGCAGTTGATGAGACCACCAATGATGGACTGAATAATGATTAAGGCAACAGCTCCTGGACATTGAGGGGTGATGGCACGTCCACCATAACCTATGGTTGTCTGGGTCTCAAGCGAGTACAGAAAGGCTGTGGTCAAACCGTACACATTGTCCACACACGGCGTGTGACCATCTTCTGGGCTCTGCCAGGTAAGATCTCCATTGTCTCTCGCAATCCAGTACCAGATCAGACCGAAGATAAACCAGCTCAACGTGAAGGAGGCCACAAAGAAGAGAAGAATGAAGCGCCATCGGATCTCCACGAGGGTCGTCCAGAAATCGAGAACGTAGGCGAAATGGCTCTGGTATTTGATGTTGCCGTACTCTATGTTGCAGTGCCCATCCTTCGTCACCAGACGGGTTCGGCGAGTCCGGCGCTCTGCCAGGTAGTCGCTAAACCATTGGCGCACCATGTTCCCAAATAACCTGCATGGGGACACAATGGAGACAATGGAGTAAGTGGAAAACAGCTGACGATAAATCAAGCCAAGATAAACACACCACACAAACACACACACATGCATGCAGTAGCCTACACATGCATGGCTAATATCAATATTTAGAGATAAGCTGCAGTCATTTGCATTGTGGTCATCTTGATGAGCCGTGATGCCCTAAATACAGAAATGCTTCGTAGCATTTAAAAAGTTCACTTACTGCAGTGATAAATACAAAATCTTCTGCAGACCTGTGCAAATTTCTTCAACCAAGCTGATTAGGAAAAGCAGGCCAGGTGGATTTAGGAAGAGGAAGAGTTATAGGCTGAGTCCCATTTCTAATTACTACCCCTTCGCATTTCCCTTGCCCCTTCAAACAGAGCAGTAAGGGGCAGGGCTTGAAATGCAACCCCTCCGAATTGAGACACCCCTTCAAGAATCACTGAATGACACTGATAGAATTCAAAAGCCAGCCTCTGTATGTTTAAACCAAAGATATTGCTTGTAATGACTCAGGCAGCAATTTAAAAAACGGTGTTGCACAAGCCTTGCAATTCCTTCACGACTTCCATCCATTAGGTTGATGTTAATAGCATTTTTTTTCATGTGCGTAACTTGGTGAACATTGCCATAAGGCATTGGGATAATGTTAAACTTAGTACAGTGCAAGAACTTTTTACATTTTTTTTTAAGGCACTCGCAATGAATTTGGAGAAATTGGTCTTATCCCTCCGTTTGAAGTCTACCTCTGGAAAATCTCAGTTTGAAGGAGTAGGAAGCCCTTACCCTTACCCTTACCCTTACCCATCTGACTTAAAGTGAATTGGGATACCACTACCCCTACACATGAATGTGCAAAACCGAGGGGACCTGGAAAGGCGTTGGGCTAAGGGGGGAAATGGGATTCAGCCATAGACTTGTGTAGGATTTCTGCTGACATATTGCTTGACCTCTTTCTTGTATACATGTTATGAGGAATATTTTTGTTAGGTTCTTCCAATGGATGCAGAGTTAACATTGATAACAGCTGTCATTCTGCGACTTTGTCTTGGAGGAGTACTACTGTACCTGATGTAATGTTTTACTCTTGTAGTATTTAAGTAGTTCTTCTAGAAATGCACTTCCATGCCAACACTAAGTTTGTGAGCAAGGCGGCAAATTGAATAGAATGCCATTGCACTTCGCTTAAAAAAAGCTTTTGTGTAGAGTTACAATTTGGGCACAATGTAAAATCTGGATCATGTTACAAGAGCAGAGCATGTCTCACTTTCTCTTCAAGATTGTTGGATGTCCTACAAAACACAATAATACCACTACAACATAGGACAAAAAAGTGGAATGGAAGTTATCACGTATTCTCTGTGTTTAAAACAATAAAACATTAATATAACGTAAAATAAGATAAAACCACAGACATGGATGATGTTATACTCTTGTCGTCTTTGATTCAGGAAATAGGCCACGAATTTCCCTGCAACTACTGTGTTGCTCTGTACCAGGATTACTACAAACAGCAGGTGTACCGTACTCACCGGCAGATACCGGTGGGCCTATTTATTGACATCGGGAATAATTTATACTTTAGCCAGCACCTCCAGGAAGAAAATTCTTTCATTAATGTTTAAAGTTTAACTTATTGATTTTAGCCTCCATGCTTTTACAAGCTTTCAACATTACAAGGGCATAGCCCACTTGCAAAGCAGTTTATTTATGAGACATCAAAGACTTGACTTTTTCAAGGCGAGTGCCTTTCAGCTACAGTGTTTTGTACGGAACTTGTCCCTCTAAGTCTTTTTTAAAGGCTATGTTTTGTAAACCTGAAACCTTTCTGCTACGTTCCCTCACATACAACTGACTGTAAAAGGAAGATGAATACAAAACTGTTGACACTAGGAACATTAAGTTGCAAATAGACTTTAATGCCCATATGTATTGTTAGTGCTGACAAAAAGGAAAACAACTATTAACTGAAAAGCTTTTAGTTTAATTAAAAATGTATTAAATTAATAATGAAAAAACATTTGACGTTGAATTAGACTGCTTTAAACGTTTGACAACAAAAGCACTAAACTGACCAGATTGCCAAATTGGTATATATATTGATGGACACAAATTGTAAATCTATCTTTTAAAAATCTTGGTATGGAAAATGAAGCGGGTAATACTCATAGCCACCTTGGTCATATGTGTCCACATTTTTTGAATAATGTTATGGATAATGTAATGGATGATGTTAGAGCAGCGATGCATCACAGTACAAAACTGCAGCATTCAACACTCTAAGAGTACTCTGGCACCAAACACGATCTAAAATATGCTAAACCGACTCCCTAAGTGTTGAATTAGCAATGAATTATTTTTTTTTACCTTGAAGTAGCATAGATCCATTTTTGAAAGCACTAGGTACTATACCAGTGGAAGAATGCCCACATCTCTCCAACCAATAGGTTAATTGTACTGTAACAGGTGGGACATCTTACCTGTCAGAGTGGAGCCGTGTAAAACATCCAGCACAGTTGACTCTGAGTTTCCAGCCAACTCCCAATCGATCTTCTTCTCCCCCTTGGTCCTTTTCTCCTCTTGCCTTTAACTTTCCTTCCTTCTAAGTGTCGTTCCCTCTCTCCTGCTAACCGAACTCCCTGTCACTCATTCACTGTCGCATACAGAGACACCTGTGCAGCTCGCCTCTCACTTGCTCTCCCTCTAAAACCTCCGCAGGGTGTGTCTCCTCACACCTTGTCTGCCTTTTGTATGGCCACAGAAAGACAACGGACCATTGGCGGTGGGTGGAGGGGATTGAATTAGGTCGGTGCGTGAGTAATTTGTCTTGTGTTGACACCCAAAAATCAGGCTTGTTTACCCCAAAACAACTCATGGAGTCGGTGTCTGCAGCACCTGTCTTTGATGGTGCTGAATGAGGCGCGTGTCCTGTGTTTAGCGTTGACACAACACCATAATGGGCTACTGGCTTCAGGAGTCAGATAGCATCTTTCGTCTGCCAAATTCTGAGTACTCTATGTGTGTATCAGCGTGCGTTCGTGCGTGCGTGTGTGCGTGCGTGAGTCTGTGAGTGAGTGTGTGCGTGTTTGCGTGTGTGCGTGTACTTGCATGAGTACCTGGTGATGTCAAGGTTAAAGCTGATTTCCCATGTCATCTCAGACCATGTCAGAGTAATTACTAGTTTCTGCAAAGAGTCCTGGCTTTAACAATGGATGAAGTGTTTTGAAAGCCAAGTGTACTAGGCACAGAATTTATAATGCTATTTCCTCTGGTGCCACTATGAATTTTAAAATGCTTCCACATCCACACAGAAACAGAGTATATTACCTGTTGCAAAGATCAGGGCCGGTTCTGGCTTATTTGGCGCCCTAGGCGAGTTCGAGTTCTGGCGCAGGGTGAGAGAAAGGGAGAAGAGCTGTCATGCTTTTGAATTTCATGGGGACAGGGTGAGAGAAAGGGAGAAGAGCTGTCATGCTTTTGAATTTCATAATATACAAAATATAGTAAATAGCCTCACTTGTCTGCAATACTACATCACTCAGCATGAAAACATGCTTTGCATGGTTCTGTTACATGATTAATGAAGGCCTATGTCATTCTGGTCTGGAAACAATGTTTTTTTAAGATTACAACAAGCAGGTAATTCATTCAAGTGGATGGAAGGAGATATGGCAGCTAAAATTGTTTTAAACATGGCACCAGTCTTACTTTACATTGCTTGTCAACCTAAGCAAGTATTATGATGTCAGGTGGGTGTTAGTGAGTAGGCTACTAACAGCTACTTTACTGGATTTCATTGCTTGGCATACTTGGCTAATGTTAGCATGCTAACTAGCGATTTCTCAGATCAAAAGCAAAGCTCTTTTTCCCTCTAATTCCAAACAGTAGCCTCATAACTATTAGGCTTTCCATTATCACAAACGGTTGCTGATTAAATCACATAGTTCCAAAACACCCTCTGCAACTCCTGCATCATGCAATGACTGGTTTAATGAGAACATAACAATTCTCCACCCAGCAGAGCAACACTGTTGGCGCTTGCCCTCTCTGTCTCTCGAGTGAGTCTTCAAAATTCAAAATATATCGCTTGCTGTCACTCGTCCCGCCCCCTTTCTCAGGACTGTCTGTTTATTGGTTCACAGACTTCCCAGAGACAGTTGAAAGCGATATTACTATTGGCTGAGGGGCGTTTTGCCGTGAGGAGCGCTTTCGCCACGCTTTGTTGATTGCGACTTCATAAAAAAAACCTCCATATCGCAAAATTACGCATCGGAGAGCGCCATTTCGGCGCTCCTTCTTCACATTGCGCTCTAGGCGGCCGCCTAGCCGGCCTATGCTTAAAACCGGCACTGGCAAAGATGTCCGATAATATCGGCCTGATATTATCAGCCCGATAATAGCATAAAATGTAATATCAGTCAATATCGGTATCGGATTTTTGACCTATCAAAACCGATATAATAATGCTTGAATTACTGTACACTTTCTCCTTAATTATTTTTCTATTTTCCATAGACAATGTTAATATTTGGAAAGCTTTGTTGCATTCGAGAATGCATCTAGTGGGGCATTACAATAGAATTAAGCATATTTTGTTCCACAACAGCAGATATGTAATGTTACCTAAAATTTGTTATGAGGAAAAATAAACCACATATATCGGCATTGGTATCGGCCGATATCGGAATCGAAAATTGAGAGTTGGACAATATCGGCACATCGGATATCGGCAAAAAAGCCAATATCGGACACCTCTTTTTTTTCTCAACCACAGTTGAGTTATGTGTTTTCGGGCTACAATAGTTGAAGAAATGGCATATATTCTTTAAAAACAAGGCCAGGGAAGATTTATTCATAGAAATTTGTGCTCATGTTTACATGCCAAGAAGGTTGGTTTTCATGCTTTGTACAGATCAGATGTGTTGTCTGATGTAAAACAGAATAGTTGCAGGGAAATATTTTGTATCAACTGAAACCTCAAAGCACCCATATAACAACAAACATAAACATAATGTTCAGGTCATTACTTTGAAAACAAGAGCATAAATCTGGAGTAGTCAAACATGTTAGCTGTGGCAGCCCATGTGTGTTGAGGAACAAACTTTTACTCAGAAGAAGAAGAAAAAACAGGTTGAAAGCGCATCAGAAATACTGTAGGTGGCGGAGAAAGTTTAATTTCCCCTGATGATTGGGCATTTCACATGCAAATGATTTTCCAACACCCTTCTCAGCATTGATGCATTCCTAGGAGTGAAATTGCTCAAATGCACCACCTTTACATTGTCAGCCTACTGACTCTCACTCACTCGCTGTGTGTGTGTGTGTGTGTGTGTGTGTGTGTGTGTGTGTGTGTGTGTGTGTGTGTGTGTGTGTGTGTGTGTGTGTGTGTGTGTGTGTGTGTGTGTGTGTGTGTGTGTGTGTGTGTGTGCAGGCAAGCTGACAAAGGGGGACAAAGGGCCCAGGGACAGAGGGGCCCCAAAATTGAGTTGTCATTACATTGTATGCATTGGGTGGGGGGTCTTTCAGATGACTTTGTCCTGGGCCCTGTCAAAGCTGTCAGCGGTCCTGTGTGTGTGTGTGTGTGTGTGTGTGTGTGTGTGTGTGTGTGTGTGTGTGTGTGTGTGTGTGTGTGTGTGTGTGTGTGTGTGTGTGTGTATGCGCATGCGTATGTGCGTGCGTGTGTGTTTGATTTGGGAAATGGGGCTATTGGGGTTTATTCGTGGTCCAGAATGAAGCCGTTTTGCATACAGTTGCACAGGCACATATGCCCTGCTGTATGCGGAAGACAGCCAGCCATACTGACAGCCCCACAAACTCCCATCCGCACGCAGCTTTGTCATTGTAATTCACCTGTGCCAGATGCATAATGCCACACTTCAGGTGTGGAGCTGGAATGTTAATTGGGAATTAAACTCTAGTGGAAATGCAGCAGCGTCTGGCATGGGCCTGCCCTGAGGCGGTGCTTGTGCCCTGCCAAGCCTGGGGCCTGGTCTTATTTCTGGGTACAGCGGCTGTGGAAGAGTCCCTTAGTAGGCCTACCCAGCTGCCACTGTCATTGTTTCTAAAGGGCACAGACCACTAATACTGCTGCTTTGCCACCAAAAATGTTCAATTTTAGCTGGTTGTGTATGTCCCTTCGCTTTTTAGTTATCATTATTCAGTTACAATACTTTTCTTTGTTTGTTTGTTTGTTTGTTTGTTTGTTTGTTTGCTTATTTTGCTACAACATGTTCATTCAGGTATCCTAAATTTTCCCTTTTTGTGGATAACAACTAGTGGAACAAAGTTCAGAAGAATTATTTCTCATTATATGCCATATCCTATATCAAAGCCTATTATTCATCTGAATTAATTGTTTATCACAAATCATAATAATGACAACAATAACTGACCTCTTTTCCCCTTTTGTTATAAATCCCTGTCAATCTGGCTTAAGGATGAATTCATCCGTGTCATGTTGTACACCGCTGTTGTGTTTGGCTCAGTGTAGAATAACACAGAGCGATAGAGAGAGAGAGAAAGAGAGAGAGAGAGAGCAGGGTTTTTGTCACTTTCTCTCCTTCTCCTGTTCTCCACTCATTTGATCCAACCTGGTTTCGAATGACAAAGTACTTTGGGAAAGAGTTGTGTCATTGCTGTTGTCGTCCTCTCTCTCTCTCTCTCTCTCTCTCTCTCTCTCTCTCTCTCTCTCTCTCTCTCTCTCTCTCTCTCTCTCTCTCTCTCTCTCCCTGCTTCTCTGTCACTCTGTCCATCTCACTCTGGATGTTTGTGCATGCGCTCCGGTTTGTCAGAGACAGAGAGAGTGATGGGGTAATTTCTTATACAAAGCACATGTCAATAGATTATGCCGCTGCACTGCCGTCTCGTGAAACACATTTGTACCCTGTCATACATGGGAGGGTAAGAGAACTGGTGTGTAAGCTCGGAAAATAATGCATGACTAGCTTATATTCTGGGTAGTGATTTTACACTGTTAAGCTCTTCATAGAAAATGACAGCTACTAGGGTATAGCTACCAGTATATCCCACTGACAAGCCATGACACAGATTCAGATTGGCATTGCCAAACATGGCGCCCGCTTGAGTGTAAACAAGTTTCCCTGTGGTCAGTCTTGGAGTCAATGACGGGCAGGATGCTGTTCTCTTCCTACACTTTAATTGCTTTGGCAAACCTCAGATCATTGATGAGAAGCCAATGGCGGTGGCAGAAGGCCAAAGGACGGCACTGATACCAGTTATATTGACGGACCAGGATAATCAAGCAAACTTTAACAGGCATGGACAACTGACAACGTACATAAAGAATCGACTTGATCATGTTTGTGTGTGTGTGCGTGTGTGTCTGTGTGTCGGTGTGTGTGTGTGTGTGTGTGTGTGTGTGTGTGTGTGTGTGTGTGTGTGTGTGTGTGTGTGTGTGTGTGTGTGTGTGTGTGTGTGTGTGTGTGTGCGTGCATGCTGATTCAATCGTTTGTAATTATACATGATACTGTTGTTGTAGATGACAGTATCGTGTTTAATTTTGGCCTGTTGTATTGGCTGCGATTCAAACGGGGTAAAAAATGAATGTGAAGCACTCTGTGAAAATGTAAGATGAGGAGACACAGAGACACTACTGGAGGAGAGATGGCTGATTCTGTCAGTCTTCTGTCGAAATACGCTGCTTTGTCCAGATGGGCTACCAGTAACATGTTCACAGGCCTTACCCAGACCTTGGCCGGAGCTCAAACGGCTAAGGCACTGCACCGCTACTCACTTGGGTTTGATTCTGGCCTGAGGTCATTTCCTGATCCTACCCCATCTCTTTGTCCCATTTCCAATCCTGTCACACGTTCAAACTGTCCTGTCTGAATGAAGCCTCAAAACAGATTGCACGCTGTAATAGTCATTGAAAAGTTATAACTACCATAGTACTACCATACTATGACATAACACAGGGCCTTTCGTAATGCACTTTGACTTGGTCATTGCCATTCTGGTAACAGTAGTAAGGAAATGGATCGCACTCAGTTTTTCTTCTTTTTCTTGTCGTTTTCTTTTTATTATACTGTAGCATTGCAGGGACTGACATGACAGACGTTTCGGCTGCACAGAGCCTTCTTCAGTGTCACCTTCTTCAGTGTCATTCTGGTAACAGCAAATTTACAACATTGTGTCTTAAGTAATGTACGTATATATTGTCTTAATCCAACCCCCTAAACCCAGACCCAGGTGTGATTTGTAGCTCAGCTTCATTGGCAGGCCGTATCGACAGGACAGCGATTCTGCAGTGTGTGTGTTGGTGTGCTGCATCGGCTCGGTGCGGTGCGTTGCTGTTCTTCTCTCGGCCACACTGTGTCAGCAGCATGTTCCTGTGCCGGCATGTGTCTCTGACTGCAGCCTAGGGAAAGCAGCACTGCTGCAGATGGGGAGTGGGGGCACGTCAGACACCCCTCACCTGATATAACCTCAGGAAGGGAGAGAGAGCGAAACAGACAGCCCGACAGACAGACAGACAGACAGACATAGGCAAAAAGAGGGGTTTATACGGAATCTAGTCCTAATTTCTAACAATTGTAGCAAGTGGAACACCATCCATGAATAGCATTTGTCTTCATTATATGCATGACCACAAAGTGTTTTTCACTAAATAATGTCAAATAGATAACATAGCATAAAATAATTAGGTAAGGTGGAATTCTACAAAATCCAGTGTAATCTAGTTGAACTAAAATTGTATTAGGTTAATGTATTTTGTTGTTATTATTATTAAGCGGGCTTGCGGAGCAAGAGCAGAGCTCTTGCAGAGCAAGGCCCGATTATAGTAATCTCTAAGTCCTGTTTCTTATTATATCTTGGTCTTGTGCAGGGGCAGTAAAAATAGAAAATGGATCTCCTCCTAGGCCTTTCGAGATAGAGACACCGTTCAAACACTAAAACGACCGGCTCGGCTTGGAGATCGCGTATACTAATAGGCTTCTCCATGTCTCTTGTCGTTTTCCCGTTTTTGGCGATTTTGTGAAAGCCTGGGTCTCCATTGAAAACAGTGGTGGAACCTCCATGAACCAAAGTTCCGCCACTCTAAAGATTAGAGTGTAGGAGGCTTTTTCGGTCATAAAACATCAACACTTTCACCTAGAAGTTTAGTTGACGCGTTGTTAGCGAGCTCTATGGGATGTCTCCAAATTGTGAAAGTTTCATCTCCCAACTCCCAATACTTTTTAAATGGCAGGTTTGTAAAAAAAACAGATCTGGCTCTATGGAGAATCCCAGTCTTTGGAAAAGTGCATTTTTCAAGAGATCAGCGCATGTCCCACATGGAGGTCCATTTGTGCCTGAAAAATTTAACCTATAAACTTCATTCAAAGGCTGTTAGAGAGATCACAAGCATGACTCCGATCTGTGAAAAGGACACGTGCCAACTCCTTTTAGTTTTTTTACAACGATGTTGTAAAGACAAAAAACTCATTCTCATTTTCTCCCCAGTTTAGAGCTCAATACTAACTGTCTTTCAGTCAATCACAACAGGTGCAGCCAGTGAAGAGTTCCATTTCAACTGTCACTGTCTCAAGATTCTATTCTTAACGAGCAGGTGCGAGCAAGCATTCTAGAAGTCTATTGTTCAGCTCTGCAATGCAATGTAATATAGTCTTGCTGGACTATGCATGACAATTAGCTGCTTGGCTTAGTGGTAATGCATGCCGCTGCATTTCAGAGATGGAGGTTGAGGGTTCGAATCCCACCCGAAGCCATGTTGATTTTCTAAATTATATCATATGCAGCGTTCCTTGGCCGACTTAAAATGCCATGTATATCATTTAGTATGGATGGCAAATGTGCTGAATTACAGATATTGAGGTTGGGGGTTCGAAACCCAGTCAAAGCCATGTTGATTTTCAAAATTATATCATATGCAGTGTTCCTTGGCCAACTTAAAATGCCATATATGTCATTTAGTATGCATGGCAAATGTGCTGGATTACAGATATGGAGGTTGGGGGTTCGAATCCCAGTCAAAGCCATGTTGATTTTCAAAATTATATCATATGCAGTGTTCCTTGGCCAACTTAAAATGCCATGTATGTCATTTAGTATGAATGGCAAATGTGCTGAATTAGGGATATGGGGGTTGGAGGTTCGAACCCCAGTCGAAGCCATGTTGATTTTCAAAATGATATCATATGCAGTGTTCCTTAGCCAACTTCCAATATCATGTATTGTATGTCATTTAATATCAATGGCAAAGGGGTTGGATTACAGATATGGAGGTTGTGAGTTCTAATCCCGCTCGAAGCCATGTTGATTTTCAAAATTGTATCATATGCAGTGTTCCTTAGCCAACTTAAAATACCATGTATGTCATTTAGTATATCCCCAAAACGCAGAGCTACAACACTTTCAAGATGGCTGAATCCAAGATGGCTGAATTGTTTGGCCCATAACTTCTGACTGGGTGGATGGAGTTTTTCCAAGATTTCTTTTAGCTTTGTTTTCTCAATAGTACTTTGTTTCATCTCTGCCCCAAAAGGCAAGCCCGCTTACAGCATTTTCTGTGAGAATGCATTTCTAGTTATTATCGTTCTTGTGCAGGGGGACAGTAAAAATAGAAAATGGATCTCCTCCTAGGCCTTTCGAGATAGAGACACCGTTCAAACACTAAAACGACCGGCTCGGCTTGGAGATCGCGTATAGTTATAGGCTTCTCCGTGTCTCTTGTCGTTTTCCCGTTTTTGGCGATTTTGTTAAAGCCTGGGTCCCCATTGGAAACAGTGGTGGAACCTCCATGAACCAAGGTTCCGCCACTCTAGAGATTAGAGTGTAGGAGGCTTTTTCGGTCATAAAACATCAACACTTTCACCTAGAAGTTTAGTTGACGCGTTGTTAGCGAGCTCTATGGGATGTCTCCAAATTGTCAAAGTTTCATCTCCCAAATCCCAATACTTTTTAAATGGCAGGTTTGTAAAAAAAAACAGGCCTGGCTCTATGGAGAATCCCAGTCTTTCGAAAAGGGCATTTTTCAACAGATCAGCGCATGTCCCACACGGAGGTCCATTTGTGCCTGAAAAATTTAACCTATAAACTTCATTCAAAGACTGTTAGAGAGATCACAAGCATGACTCCGATCTGTGAAAAGGACACGTGCCAACTCCTTTTAGTTTTTTTACAACGATGTTGTAAAGACAAAAAACTCATTCTCATTTTCTCCCCAGTTTAGAGCTCAATACTAACTGTCTTTCAGTCAATCACAACAGGTGCAGCCAGTGAAGGATTCCATTTCAACTGTCAGTCTCAAGATTCCATTCTTAACGAGCAGGTGCGAGCATAGTACTTTTTTTCATCTCTGCCCCAAAAGGCAAGCCCGCTTCCAGCATTTTCTGTGAGAATGCATTTCTAGTTGTTGTTGTATTTTAATTTAACTTTTGGGAGAGTCAAAAAATAATTTCCTTATGAACCTTGTTCATTGTTTGAAAATCCCTGTAGTGAATGTGTGCCTGGCTGAGAAACACGATGTCTGACTCCACTGTCATTTGTCTATAACTTCCTATTGTGATTTATTATTCTAGTGGACGTACAGTAGCCTACAGTACCTGGTGCATTAAAGTAATGGAGTCCTTGGTGAATAATGTATTCCCATAAAGCAAACTTAATTCATAATTTAACACAATGGACTCCATAAGTTGCTTAAGCACTTGAATTAATGATTAGGGTAGGCAAAAGATGTTTACAATGCTTTTCAACATTCAATCGCCAAACATTCATCTTAAACATTCTTACAATGCTTTTCAACATTCAATCACCAAACATTCATGTTAAACATTCTTCCTTTTGTCAGGACCAAAGGAACCAAACTATAAAAAAATAGAAATGCACTCAGAGAGTGCAGACATCCGCCAAGGAAGCTGTTTGATAGGACATTTAGCTATCTTACGGTACATCCTATATTTTTTCAAGTCTTTCTGTTTTGTGTTTGTGGAGTTCGAAACTGGAATGTCAAAATTCCTCCTATCCCGCAATGGTGTAGTATCTTTGAAAAAAAAACATCCAAATTGAATCACTTGTTCCTTTTATCATTTCCAACAAGTCCACAAAATTGCATCCAAATCGTTTCATGACTTTTTATGTTATCCTGCTGACAAACAGACAGACAGACAGACAGACAGAAAAACCAACGCGACCGAAAACGTAACCTGATGGCGGAGGTAACAATAATAACAAAAAAGCCTCTGCTGCATTCAGATGTGATGACTGACCACTGCCCCCACCCGAAACGCCTTTTTTGTCATCTTAATCCGATGTTTATCGCTAGGAGGGTGGGTGCACAGGATCCTTTTTTTTTAAATGCCGTAAGAAGACAAAAAATCACACATCTTCTTCCTGCGCCTGTTTCTGTTGTCTTTGCCAAGTTCCCAGGGCTGCACGGGGCACATCTCCAGCTCTACATTAATATTAGGGGTGGTACGGTTCACAAAATTCACGGTTCGGTTCATGTCACGGTGTCAAGGTCACGGTTTTCGGTTCTCTACGGTTCTTTTTTTCAGTTCATGATAAATGGTGCACTGGGAATCAATATTTATATAACTGCAGTTACAAAGGGATGATTTTTTTGGGCAGTACATGAATTGCGGTTTGCCACGGATTGCGCGGTTCGGTTCGGTATGTGTGTGAATTGTACGATTTCGGTTTTCGGTGCGGTTTGTGCCATCCCTAATTAATATGCTGTGTATGGATGTAAGTGTAGAGAGGGATGCATAAAGGGCCCTCATTCCTTTAGAAGCCTCTTGAAGCTGAAACCCGACAGAGAGTATAATTACCTCTGTGAACAAAATGAATTGTGTGGCACACACTCAATGAGATGACACAAAGGCCATATCTTAGTACTGTCTTCCTTTCTGTGTGTGTGTGTGTGTGTGTGTGTGTGTGTGTGTGTGTGTGTGTGTGTGTGTGTGTGTGTGTGTGTGTGTGTGTGTGTGTGTGTGTGTGTGTGTGTGTGTGTGTGTGTGCGTGCTTGCGTGAGTGCGTGCGTGCGTTAATGCGTGCGTGTGTCTTCCTCTCATTCTATTTCTGTCATTCTCATTTTCTTTCACACACACACACACACACACACACACACACACACACACACACACACACACACACACACACACACACACACACACACACACACACACACACACACACACACACTACACTACACCACACCACACACCGCTCCAGACACAGTAATACAGAGCGTATATATACTCAGTTGCCTCTGCTGTGTGTGTCTCTTTCTCCGTTGGCTTGCCTTAGCTCACCAGTTACGTGACTGGATTATTCTGCCTGGAGTGAGAGGAGTCAGGGCTGCACTGGCCATCTGGCATAGTGGGCATTTCCCGGTGGGCCCTGTATCATCGTGGGCCTCTATTTTCAGAAATGTAAGACATTTGCGAATAAATGTATAACAACTGTCTGATGTTGCTTAGTACATGCCTTACAAGTTACTTACACATTAATATTGTATGTATAAGTGCTAATAGATGTGACGCTAAAATAAAGTGTTACCAAATTTATTTATTTTTTTACATTCCTCATAATAGAGCACAACAAGGGTGCAGGTCCCACCGGTGAGTCAGTTCTGTGCTGCTAATTATGAGGGGGGAAGGTTGCACTTGAAAAAGGACGAAGGTCCGAAACGTCGTGTAAATAAATCACTGGGAGCATTAACAGTGTTGCGGACTTCTATCATTTATTTCAGTTACTCTATTTTGTCCAGCACCTGTGCCACTGATGTGCGCGCATTCTCTACCTTCTTGAATTATGAGGGGGGCCCTTTAAGCCAAAAGTGACCGGGCCCTATTC
>NC_085864.1:33374177-33376677 GCF_034702125.1 Engraulis encrasicolus | reverse complement strand
GTGCTGACCTGGTTACAAAAAAAAACATTAGACAAACCACTAGGGAACGCAGAAACAGCATAAACGGGAGTATGTGTGCAATAGACGTGTGCATTTGCAGGGCTTCTTTTGTTTGTTTATTTATTTATTTATTCATGTTTGTTATTTCATGCACGGGAGTTGTAAAGATTGTCATGCAACAGAAGGCACTTTTGATACCCCCACAGGTCTTCATGCATGACTGCAACAATTCTTCATTTGATTTGCCGACAGCACAGAGGTACCGTATATGTAGTAAGCCATATACCTGAGGAGATGGAGTAGGAGAGGGAAAGGTGAAACTCTGCCTATGACTTGGAAATGGAACACATATACAGGAGCAGAAATGGAGGGATAAATAAAAAAGAAGAATGGGTATATGCCAGATTGGAAATGGAATAAAAAGAGAAACAGCGAGGAAATAAAATAAAAAAATAGTGACAGGGGAATTCAGTCAGGAATTCAGTCATGCCCCACGAAAAGCCCCTATGTCTTCAACATTTCTGGTTGACTTGCGGAAAGAACAGAAGCAAGCCCAACATGTGACTTGTAAATGAAAGGGGAGATGACTGGCAATCCTCCTATGACTTGTAAATGAAGCCTATGACTTGTAAATGGAATACATAACGTACGATTGAGGAAACGGAAGAGTAACACACAAGGAACAGGTGAATCCCAGCGTATGAATACAATTAAACAGAGAGAAGGGAGAAATAAAAGATGGAGGAGGGGGAATAACACTGAAAGTACAGGTGAACCCACAGCCTTCGACTTGTAATTGGAACTAGACTGCATTTTCGCAGAACATGCAAAAAGTGGCCTTGCCTTCCACCATTAATAATAATAATACATGAGTTTTATATAGCACTTTTCATGATACTCAAAGTCGCTATATTATTTCATTATATCGAATGGGGAAAAAAAGTCATACAATATCGACAATAACGAAAAGCGAAAAGAGGTACGGACACAAAATGTATTGTGTTTTAACATCTTCGAACCAGGCCGTTCGTTTCAGTGTCTGAAAGGTGTCCCTATCTCGATAGCTCTATAGGAGGAATAGCGTTTTGAATTTACAGAAAATAAGCAAGCGATAATGCGGTAATAAACAGGACTTCAGGATCACAGTATGGGGCAAGCCCACCTAATAAAAGACAAGTAAAGAGGAGGGCAGGAGGGAGGTGAGTTGGGGAAAAGAGCAGTGGATTAAAATAGAGAGACAGAGAGGGGGATGGATAACACAGAACACACAGGTGAACCCACGGCCTATAACTTGTAAATGGAATAAAAGAGAAGGGAAGGGGGGATGAAAGCGAAAGAGTGGTTGAATAAGGGAGCGCAAGGGGGATTAAGAAACAGAGAGGGAGAGAGAGACAGAGAGAGAGAGACAGAGGGAGAGAGAGAGAGAATAGAGCGTGTGAAGTCATCTGAGGCTTGTCGGCGTGGCACTCTGCAGAGAAGAGATTGGCTCCCGGTGTGCCGACCCTTGACCTTATGACACGCCTGGGGTGTTTGCAGCCGCAAGTTGCTGCACCAGCCATTTCCTCAAAGCAATGCAACCCCCCTCTTTCCTTCCCTTCTTCTCCAAGTTATTACCCACAATGGATAAGGAAAGCCTCGGCGAGCTACTCCTTTCTCTCCTCCTTTCTCCCTTTCCTTGGCAGACTTGGATTAGAAAGTGCGATTCCAATTATATTAGATTTTGAATTATTAATTGTGGTCATTTATTTAGCTGTGGAATGGAAGGGTGTGGGATGGGGGAGGGAGGGATGGGGAGGGGAGGGATTTAAAAGGAGGTGCCAAGCATACTTAAGATGCAGCTCCGGTTACTGTTGCAGCAAAACATTAGTTTCAAAGGCCAGGGAACGTGTAAAACAATTCTTCTAGAGAGAGAAGGAGAGAGAGAGAGAATGGGAGCGAGCAAGAGAGAGAGAGAGAGAGACAGAGACAGAGACAGAGACAGAGACAGAGAAATAGAGTGAGTGAGACAGAATCAGCCATTGTGAACTCTGACTTGCCTTTGATGCAATACTCCCCTTTGTGGATATTTCATTCTCTGCCTTCGGGGCTGGGGTTGCAAAGAACGAGAGAGAGAGAGAGAGAGAGAGAGAGAGAGAGAGAGAGAGAGAGAGAGAGAGAGAGAGAGAGAGAGAGAGAGAGAGAGAGAGAGAGAGAGAGAGAGAAGCATAGACAGAGACAGAGAGAGAGAGAGAATGAGAGAGTGATGGAGACATAGAGAGAGAGGAAGATAAAAAGAACATGCGGTAAAGAAAGAGAGAAAGTATGATGAGGCGAGAGAAAGGGACCGAGGTGAAGAGAAAGAGAGAGAGAGAGATAGGTAGACAGATGGACATAGCAAAGAGAAGGTTGGATGAGGACTCAAAAGAAAAGAGGACAGCAAAGAGGTATAGATAAAAGGATAGAGGAGAGAGAGAGAGAGAGAGAGAGAGAGAGAGAGAGAGAGAGAGAGAGAGAGAGAGAG
>NC_085864.1:33366677-33369177 GCF_034702125.1 Engraulis encrasicolus | reverse complement strand
CAATGTGCGAATCTACACTGCAGTGGAGGACAAACGGAGCTGTCGCATTGCCAAGCCTCGCTGGAGAGATTTTCTTATTATTATAATGTTCTACTATTTTTTTTGTTTGTTTTTTGTTTTTTCAAGTAATTAAAAAAAAACTTTGACACCTCCTTTTGACAGGTGCATATTGCATAAGAATATCTGCATGGTCACCGATTTCTCAAAAAAAAAATCTCCTGCACACTGTTCTCATTTGCCATATTTACTGTAATTGCAATGTTTTTGTCAACTCGCAGTTGTCAGATTTGTGCAGCCATGGCCAGTGGACAAAAAATGTACAAACAAATACTGCAAATGAGGACAGTGTGTGGGAGTCTCTCTTTTTTTTTCTTTTTTTTTTTTTAGAAATTTTTGCTTACCTTATTAATTTATTTATTTCCTGCCATCTGATATTGAGGGATTTATTCTTATTAGTGTTTATTTATATGCTTTTGGTCAAAGATTCCTCATGATGGTCAGTTGACTGAAATATTGCAAACAAATACTGAAGGTGATGATATACAGGGCAACTTTTGTGCAATCTGTCTGAGCAAGGACACAATAAGATGTTGCTTAGAGTGTTAATCATATAACCCCTTATATATTTGGGCAGAGGCTATGTTATAATCTTACTGTCACCAAAGGTGTCATGGCTATGTCTTAATCTGTTACTTGGGTTGTTGGTAATGTCATAGCAATGTTGTTATGATGTAGTTGAGTATTTTCAGCAAATAGTTAATAGGCCCGCCGGCGACCACATCTGCAGTAAGAGGCTAAGATATTTATTAGGAGAACTCATGATGTTGCCAGACAACATTTCTGTTGTTCCTGTGTATCATTACCTTGAGAGTGAGAAGAGTATATATGTATAAAAAATTGGTGACCCTCTAATTATTTATTTACTATTTATATCCCGGAAACGCGGAGTGTCGGGGATGTAATGGTTTTGCGGGCACTGCCACGTCCACCGCCGTGTTAGGTCTTTCGTGTTACCGCGATAACTTTTGAACGGATGGTTGGATTTGTCCCAGATTGGGTGTGTGAATGCTCTAGGGTAGGTTCAGGAACTGATTCAGGTTTGGAGGTAAACTCTTTCAATATGGCTGAATTCAAGATGGCTGAATTTTTGTTTGGCCCATAACTTCTGACGGGGTGGATGGATTTGTCCCAGATTTGGTGTGTGAATGCTCTAGGGTAGCTTCATGAACTAATTTGAGTTTGGAGGTCAACACTTTCAAGATGGCCAAATTCAAGATGGCCGAATTTTTGTTGGTCCCTAACGTCTGACCGGGTGGATGGATTTGTCCCAGATTCTGTGTGTTAATGCTCTAGGGTAGGTCCATTACTGTAACTGATTAGATGTTGGAGGCCAGCACTTTCAAGATGGCTGAATTCAAGATGGCTGAATTTTTGTTTGGCCCATAACTTCTGACCAGTTGCATGGATTTTTCCCAAATTTGTTGTGTTAATGTTCTAGGGTAGATTCATAAACTGATTAGATTTTGGAGGCCAACACTTTCAAAATGGTGGCATTTTCATTTGGCCCATAACTGGGTGGATTGATTTGCCCGGTAACACTTTATTTTAATGGTTCATCATTTCAGTGGATCTACCACATTAGGTTCAGTGTGATAACCAGTGTAACAATATTTAATACCATGTAATATTATTGTAATACCAGTGCAACAATATGCAATACCATGTAATACCACTTACACACAAATACATGATGTAAGTTAAAAAAAAATGGTAGATGGTGTTACACGGTATTAAATATTGTTACACTGGTTGTTACACTGTACTTAATGTGGTAGATCCACTTTAATAGTGAAACATTAAACCAGTGTTATCATTTTTTTTTTCTTCGTTTTCACAATAGTCTTTTGGTTTTAAGCCAAAGTTCATAAGAAGGTGGACAGGAGTGGTAGGAATGATTGGGGACTGGAAGCGTTACGTTTCGGGGATATACCTTTAGCAGTCGATGGCGACTGCACAGGCCTAGTCTTATTATGCTTTTGGTCAACTGGCCATCATCAAAGGTTTTTAATGAACGTCGACTTAGAATGTGCATTTAGCATTATCAATTGGTTTACAATTGGTGACCCTCTGATTATTTATTTCTTTTTCCGCCATCTGACATTTGTGGGGGACTTAATTGTTGTGATTAAATTCCACACTGTGCGGTGCTGATCAATAGCCTCATGCTTCTTTGAAAGACAGGAGACAGGTCAAGAACGCCAGATTGATACTATGGATTTTGGATGTCTATGGGTATTGGATAGTCTATTAGTCATCAGTAGACATTTGTCCTTCAGTGTGCATGGCTTTCTGTCAGAGGATGTGACGGATGCACGGATGCACGGATGTACGCACGTGCACGCACGCACACACAGGCACAAACACATACACACACAAACATGTAGAGCATTTGCGGTCTAATAGGATTCTCGCCTGCCACGCGGGAGGTCCAGGTTCGATT
>NC_085864.1:33336677-33354177 GCF_034702125.1 Engraulis encrasicolus | reverse complement strand
GCACACACACACACACACACACACACACACACACACACACACACACACACACACACACACACACACACACACACACACGTCCCAGTTGGCCTGAGAGCTAAAAATTTACAGATTAGCTTCCTGACGTCCTCAGCAGAAAGAAGGTGTGTGTGCTTGTGGGGGGGGGGTTGGGGGGAGATGTGGGAATGAGGTGCACGCATGCGCGTGTCAATGTGCCTGTCTTTGTGGCGTGTTGTTTCTTGTCAGAGCAAGAGGTATTGATGTTGCACTGATTTGGCTATCGCTCTTTTGTGCTCTGCTCTGCCCCTCTTCTCTTCTCTTCTCTTCTCTTCTCTTCTCTTCTCTTCTCTTCTCTTCTCTTCTCTTCTCTTCTCTTCTCTTCTCTTCTCTTCTCTTCCCCTTCTCTTCGCTTCTCTTCTCTTCTCCTCTCTCTCTATTTCTCCAGTCCCTCCTGTTTGCGGATTCATGTTTCTGTCTCCCGGTCAATTTGAATTTTCAGGCCCATTTCACATGATAAATATGCATGTAGCCCAGACGGGACACGGGCTGAGGAGGAGGCATAATTGAGACAGATATAAACACATAATGAACTATTGACAGAGCTGACAGGGGCTTAAAGCATTTGTGTGCCGCGCAGTGTGGATTAATTATGGTTGATTGCCACCTACGGTATATGTACTGTCTGTCCGTTGGTTGGTCTGTCTGTCTGTGTAGCATTCTGTCTGTCTGTCTGTCTGTCTGCGTAGCATTCTGTCTGTCTGTCTGTCTGATTTATGTGGTTCATGGTGTCTGTATATCTGTATTTCTATCTATCTATCTATCTATCTATCTATCTATCTATCTATCTATCTATCTATCTATCTATCTATCTATCTATCTATCTATCTATCTATCTATCTATCTATCTATCTATCTTCTTTCTGTCTATCTGTGTCTGTGTGTAATTCTGTATCCTCTGCTTTGCTGTTTATCTGTCTACCTGCCTGCCTCTGTCTTCTTGTCTGATTTGTCTGCTTATCAGCAGGATTGGTTATAAGTACGCTGCTAACCCATCTGTGCAGTTATCCCATACACGTAGTAGCCCCATAATGCAAGCCGTACCTCCTGTGGCACGCTGTAATTGACATTGAAAAGTTAACTACTACCATAGTACTACTGTGCACTACTATGACATAACACAGAGCCTTTAGTAATGCACTCTGACATGGTCATTGCCATTCTGGTAACAGCAAATTTATAACAGCGTGTCTTAACCCTGTGAAACCTGAACCATGAAAGCAATGAGAGAAAATTCTATTTTTTTGGAATTTGCTTCAATATTGGTCCCTTATAAGAAATGTAAAAAAAAAATTCAAAATTTTGTTAAGGTCGCTGAGATATTTCATGCATCATATATGATGCATCAGGCTTTTAATGAATGAAAATTCCAATTTCATGACCATTGAAAAATGACTTTTAATGCATTTACAACTTTTTTTTAATTTAAAAAAGTTGTCAGACAATTTAATTTGAGGACTATCTTTAAATATTTAGTGAGATCCTGCCATTTTTTTAAGCCTATCCTTGTTTTAGCAGGACCATATTTTACATTTCCCACAGCCTGGTTGGGTAATTTTTTAAAATCTATGTAAAAACATAGCTGATTGGATGCTCAACAACCTATTTATGAGTGTAATATAGATCATTATTCATTTTTGATGTGTAACTTGAATATATGGGTCCATTACTACAATTGGACCATTTCTCCATTCACTTCAATGCATTTTTTTACGAGATCATAATTTCAACATTTTGCATTACATTTTCAAAATTGCAAGTAAAACCTGTTTCTTAAGGCAATATCTTTGTCTTGAAGTAAAACAACTTGTGTGTTTTGTTAAACGATCGTCGTGGTGTGCTTTGCAAGTTTCCCTATGGAGCAAATGCATTGATGGCTGACTTCCTGCTACCGCCGGATGGTGCTTATATGTCTCATCAGTTTTAGCACGATCTCTCTGCAACACGGTGTAAAAATATAAACTCTTCCTTGCTTAATTGCACAAAGCAAGTGTTCAAATTAAAGGATGTAGAGTTATATTTCGGAAATTTGTACACAAACCTTATGCAATTTGACGAAATCTCAGCGTCGGTCAGGGAAACCGCTTCCACCCCATTTTCCTGTTTTTCGCCGAGCTGTGGTCAACTTGTTGTCGACCGCTGCTCTCTTGTGGCGGTTTCCGCGTACTGCAGGACGTTTGGAAATGACACGCAGGATGTTTTTCAGATCGATTTTTTTTTGTGTCAGCGTGGAGAGGGCTTTGAATTTGATGAGACATATATGATGCATCCGGCGCGATAGGGTTAAAGGGGCACAAACACAATGTAGGATGACGTCGTTTATGTGACTAAACCCGCTGTGAGAATGTTTTTCATCGCGGAATGCCAGCTGTTGATACAAACATAAATTTGATATGTAAAGCAATTTTTCGTATGAGAAGTGTTTCCCACGACACTCGTTCGGACCGCACTGTCAAAAAGTTGCATTTGGGGTTTACTGACAGTGGACTGTGGAAGTGGTCGCGAGAGTCATGGTTCACTTACTAATGACTCAAATAAGCACCAGCTGACTCAGGACAGTGATTAATTACACATTTAATCCTACCTAGAGCCCCTTTAACAGGTCAATACCCCATCTATCTCCCACAGGTGCCCCGCTGCAGCTGAGGATGGCAGGGGACTCCCGAGTCCACATGGACCACGACATGGAGATAGGAGTGACACCCAACGAGGTACGAGTCCTCCACATCACAGAGTAGACCCCATCATCATTACCTCAGCCAAGGAGGTTATGTTTTCGGTCGCGTTGATTTTTCTGTCTGTTTGTCAGCAGGATAACTCAAAAAGTCATTCACCGATTTCGGGTGAAATTTTGTGGAGTTGTTGGACAAAAGGAACAGGTGATTCAATTTTGGTGGTGATCCGGGTAACGATCTGGAAGCAGGACTTTTATATTAAAAAAATCTTCACCTTTGCAGGATAGAGTGAATTTTGACATTCAAGTTTTTAACTCCACAAAAAAAGGCAGAAAGACTTGAAAAAAAATAGGGTAGCCTGTAACATTGTCAAATGTTCTATCAAACAGCTTCCTTGGTGGAGGTCTGCACTCTCTGAGTGCATTTCTAGTTTATTCAACTTGAATTCGATTTGCCACACTCAGTGGGCTTCAACTTGTGGTTTACATAAAGTATAATTCTGGTTCCAGCCTGAAGGGCGACTGAAAAGAAAATGTGCTTAGTATTGCTTTAATAGCATTAACACCTCTTAGCCATCACACTAGAAGAACTCTCTTCCACACAAACCAGTCTTAACAGAGAGAGAGAGAGTCATCACTGCAGCAACTGTGATTCAGAATCAATGCAACATCCATATTTAGAAAACAGTCCCAGGGTAAATGATAATAAAAATAAATAAATGTCAGAGATACTGCAGAATTTGGCAGGTAAAGCAGCATTTTTGCCTTCCAAGTGCTTTCATCAGGACCGCATATCAGGACCACAAAACATCTGTTTGAGTAATTAGTTGAGTGCTTTAACTCTCTAAATTTCCCTCGAAAGGGTATTTTAATTCCACCAAATTGGCTTTTTCATTAGACTTTATGCGATACAGGAAGGTCATAGACATACAGTAAACGCGCCATAAAGGACTTGTTGACATTAAAATGTGCATTTAAGCAGTCATATGTAATTAAGCTGCAAAATAGTATAAGCGTTAACTGAGTGAATATATAAAACAGTGGTGTCATCTATGTAGAACGCGGGTATACAGAGTATACCCACTTCTAAATTCCAGGGATTTCAGTATACCCACTTAAAATTGATTGATCCATTATTTTGAATAGAACAAATATATACAGTATACCCACTTCAAAAAATGCTCAAATGTACAGTATACCCACTACAAAAAGTAGACTACACCACTGATATAAAACTAGTCGATGAATTGACCTGCCGACTGTCACCAATTAATGCTGTCTTAACCTACCAATTCATCACTGTCACGGATGTTCATTAGTACTTCAAGATCCTCCCAATCAATTCTGAAATCAATGCATTGATGCATTTGATTATTAGTACATGCACGGCAGCACACATCACACGTGACCATTTAGTGAGTAGTGCTACTGTACTTCCTATTTCAAAATGATGTCATCTGTTTTTTTCCCCCCGCAGTACATCCTAATCCTCGAGGCCTGTTTTTGTTGCTGTTTGACTTTTCCAGTTCATTTACTGTAAAGAAACTTACATGTGATGCAGTGAGTGGGCAAAACAAATATTTTATAGAAAGCTAACCGGATGACGGTTGCAAGAGCAAAATATTGGGTTTACAGTCAGGGATGGACTGAGGGAGAGATAGGACCCAGGCACGTTTGGCTTAAAGGGGCCCCTCATAATTAGCGACGCAGAACTGACTCAACGGTGGGCCCTGCATCCTTGTGGGCCTTCTGTAAAAATTAAAAAATTAAAAAAATAAAAAATTAAAAAAATAAAAAATTAAAAAAAAAAAAATTAAAAAAAAAAAAAAAAAAAAAAAAAAAAAATTAAAAAATTAAAAAATTAAAACAGGGGCCCACAAGGGTGCGGGGACAACCGGGAAATGCCCGCTATGCCAGATGTCCAGTCCAGCCCTGTTTACAGTAAAAGCAGGTTCAGAATCTCAGAACCAAAGACAGTAGGTAGTACATGTTTTTTGATGAGTCATGCAAATCTGTTTTCTTCTGATGAGGGTTACACTATGAAGTGATGTTCTTTTATTTGTTAGCAGGGTATGCATTCATTCTGTCAAAAGTTTGAACCATGGGGAGTCATTTTAAGATTTAAGCTTCAAGCACTGTTTCACCGTACAGTGCATCAATACCCAATAGGACAGTATAAATTAATAGGCCTAACAAATGCAAATGTAATGCCTACATTTCAGCTTGAACGTCTAAAATATGAGGCTGTTGCATTGAACAACAAAAAAATGTTCAATGTTACGGTAAAAAAAAACCATATCAAATAATGTTTGCCGATTTGTTGTAAACATCAATGACTGAATAAGTCACACAAGAGTCAATGGTCCACACACAGATTGCCTGATTCTAATGGTACTGTCATTGTAACACCTAAACATAGCAGTCCAGTGCTGTTAGGCCATGTATTCATCTTGTGGATTTATGTGGATGTCTGCCATTTCTGGAGCTGTGTCCTCAGTCTCGAGTGTAATGTACTGAACCTGCGGCACCAACAGCAACAGCGTGGGATTTGAAGGGGTCACAGGTGTCCCATTAGCAGGTTGGAAAGGGGGTGGGAGGGGGGGCGCTACCTGCAGTGCCCAGGACAGCTTTGGCTGCCTGGGCCCAGGACAAAGGCCATCTGAAAGGACCCCCCCCCCCTCCCAACCAATAAATACAGCAACGTAATGACGGACCAATTCTACAACCACCAACCACCCCGCACCCCCCCTCGAGACTTTTCCCTGGGCTTCTTTTCTCTAGTAGAGAGTTACTTGTGCACAATCCCCGGTGAAGGAACAAAAAAGGTTCACAGACTCCTTTGGATATTTTACTCTTTAAGTTATGTTTTCTTTTTTATTCTAAAATTGGCAAGCATGACGTTTCAACCTCTCGGTCTTCCTCAGATTTCTAATCCTTTTTGTCCAAAAATACTTCTTTTCCCTAGGCCTACTGTAGGACAACCAACCCATCTGTCTCCCAATGTAGGTTTCCCGACCTCAGCCACAGATGTCTAGTTAGCTGGATAGCATGTCCTCTTCTCCCAGCTAAGTCAATATATAGACGTACTACATACACAGTATAATACAATGTACAGTAACGAGAACCATATTCTGGGCAGCCCCCTTTCCCTCTGTCTAGATAGGGAAACTGAGCCATTTGCCCTATAAAGGCCATAGATGTCCAGAGTCATAAGCCATGACCATCCCTCTCCAGGCTAGCCAAATGCATACGGTAGTACAATGTGCCCGTCATTGTGCCCCTTATTCCCTGAGGGTTAGGACAACTGACCCAACTGCCCACAACTGCCAGCCTCCCAGGCTACAGATGTCTGATTAGCCGGTTTAAAAAAGGGGGAGGGGGAACACCTGCTCCCAAAAAACGGAGTTTGGCTTTTGCATCAGGGGGTGGCAAAAATATAATAGGAATAGTAAAAATATATTACATTACAGTACATGTTTCAATGCCCCCCTCAAACTATACGCATACCTGCGCCCCTCATCATGAACCTCCCTCTCCAAGCTACCCAATACATACAATTTAATGAGGACCATATTCTGGAAACCCCTTTCCCCTGGGCTTATAGGACAACTGACCCCTTTATACCCCACAGATGTCCAGAGATGTCCGATTAGCAGGTTTATAAAAGGGGGAGATACCTGCACCTCTGACCACCACCACCACCACCATCTCTGTCCCAGCCAACCCAATGCCACTGTGTCCTCCATTAGCCGCTTAGAGCCTCTGCTGTCTCCAGTTGCTGGCGCCAAATGTCAGCGTGTCCTTGGGTCCTTGGTCTGCGTAGAGGGCAGCACACAGCGAGCGAGCGGGGACAGGTCCAGAGGCAGAGGACATGCTTGGGTGTGTGTGTGTGTGCGCGTGCGTGTGTGTGTGTGTGTGTGTGTGTGTGTGTGCGCGTGCGTGTGTGTGTGTGTGTGTGTGTATGTGTCTGCGTGCGTGTACGTGTGTGTATGTGTGTGTGTGTCTGCGTGCGTGTGCGTGTGCGTGTGTGCGTGTGTTTGGGTCCAGGGGCAGAGGCGACCTGCCTGAGCATGCCGGTGTGTGTCACACTCACCGACGCACCGGGGAACGGAGAGGAGAGGAGAGGAGTGGAGAGGAGAGGAGAGGAGAGGAGAGGAGAGGAGAGGAGAGGAGAAAGGAGAGGAGAGGAGAGGAGAGGAGAGAGGGGGTGTGGTGGAGGGGGAGGGGCGATTAGGGAGGGGGAGGATCTGAATGGCTGGCAGGCAGATGCAGTCACATCTCCTCACTGGACCTGAGCCAACCTGTGGAAATAGAGCCCCAAATGTCCTTTTGTCGCCTCTGACACATACTCCCACACACACTCACACAGACACACACACATACACACGTACACAAACTCTTTCGTACATTCGCTCATACACACATATAGGCTCTCTCTCTCTCTCTCTCTCTCTCTCTCTCTCTCTCTCTCTCTCACACACACACACACACACACACACACACACACACACAGAGACAAACGCACACACACACACACACACACACACGCACACACACACACACAGACAAACGCACACACACACACACACACACACACACACACACACACACACACACATACTCGGACAACGCATTCAACTGCGCACACACAAACACATGTGTGACTGTACACACACATTCACACACACTCTCACAATCGAATCACATACACACCTGCCTACATACAGTGCACTCTCTACACACAGCCCACCCTTGGGGAATGAAAAGCACTGCGGCAGTGTGTAAGCACACCGCACTGGCACTGCTACCTATCAGACCCCCTTTGAGTTATTGCAGCAGAAATAAGGATACATTCGTTTCCCCCCTTCGCCGGCGCGCCAACGCCGCCAGCCAGCACTCGAGCATGGGTACTTGCGCTCAGGGAGGCTGACAGCTTTAGCTGGGCCCAGGACAAAGCAATATGATAGGGCCCATCATCCAATGCAATCAATGCAAGGAGGACCCAATTATGGGGCCCCCCATCTCCCTGGGCCCGGGACGACTGACGCCTTTGTCCACCCCTTGTCGGCTTTCCTGCCCGCGCTGCATAGCTAATGGCAAGGCAGCATACGGGTGGTCAATGAGGGGTGCAATTGGGGAAAGAGACCGAGCAGACAGATAGCCAGGAGTTATTATACATGCTAGGGAAATACGCCGTCATGCAGGTGACGTGCAATGCTATCGGGGTATGGTTGGCTACTTGTGAGTGAGCCGACCGAGCGAGGATTATTTGAAGTGGAGATACTGAATCTCAGTGTAAATTGTGATGATGGCGTGCCAGAAGAGCCCACTGTAAAACCATCCCTTTTTTAAGCCCTGTTTGGTGCTGTCTCTTTTAAATCGAATCCGAGTGCTGTGAAAACGTCAGGGAGGGATAATATTCAAACTATTCTTTTTTTTTAGTGTAACGCCTTCCTTTAAAGCATATCTCCTTGAGCGATATTCAATTCTCTCGTCGTCTCTCGAGCACATCTCGTCGTCGCGCCTTAATTAACAGTCAGAAAGTTGGGCACGGAGCATTGATTAAAGCATGTCACGAACACCTCAAAGGGATTACGTCCTATCTGTCAGACTTTACACCAACACTGAGAGAGGAAGCGCTTGCAAAGAATCTGGATGTTCACTACAGCGCCTCTGTCTTCCCTGCTCCGCTAGCTGTCTGCTGGGGCCCATGTATTGGTTAGGCCAGTGGTGCTCAAACTGTGGTACGCGTACCACTGGTGGTACTTGAGACATCTCTCTGGTGGTACTTGGAAGAATGGATTTTTTGTGCATTGATTTGAAGGCTGATCAAGTTGTTGCAGTAGAAAATGTCTCTTTGGTGTCACATTTTGTAATATTGATCTGTGTGAATCTGAAAACATAATGCAGAATAATACTAGGCAAGCAAGAAATTTGCACTGAATGTGACTATAGCTGTTGATGCCGTTGTGAACCTGTATTGACTGGCAAAAGTGAATATGGAAGGCCTTTGTTGCAATATTCTAATGTTGGTTGTCAAGGTGGTAGGCTACTCGGAGAGCTCAATATTTTCTCGGGTGGTACTTCACACAAAAAGTTTGAGAACCACTGGGTTAGGCCATCAGTCATGATATCGGAAGGCTTCACGTTTGAACTCAGAAACCATTACAGCAAAAGGCTTTTTGTTTCAGGGACTGTAACTAATACTCTGCGCCTTAAAAAATGTTACACCTAAGCCACGTTTTTGCACACCTAGAATGAAACGTTTGTGTTGGATATAACCAATTGTTCAAAGTCCCAAGAAAAGTGCTGTACTCTTTCCATTACACTTTCAAATGTGGAATTTTTATCTACTCCTTTACCTAAGTCACTCTGCTTAAAAGCATTGCATAAAAGTGAAGTGTGATGTAAAGTTAATACTCCTGGTCCTGTGTCCCACCTTAATTAAAAGCCAGAAAGTTGGGTACTGAGCATCTGATTAAAGCATGTCAGCTCAAAGGCGAGGTGACATGTTACCCCAAAGACCTCAAAGGATTACCTCCTATCTGTCAGCCTTAACACAAAACGGGAATGCGCTTGCAAAGAATTTAGATGTTCACTGCTGCTTCTTTCTTATCTCCTCTCCTAATGCCACACTGGACAGGTGTGGCTTAATAGTTAGGGAATCGGTCTTGGAACGTGAAGGTCGCAAAAGGTTTGAATTTCATAACATCTGATACTGTCCGAAACCTCGTATTTAAAGAAAGAGAAATGGGAACTGAGTGTTGTTTGGTGATTTTACTCTTGTTATTTCAATTTACTTTACTTAGTCCAGCATCTTATGGTACTGAGGCGGATGCGCATGTTTTTGCTCGACATCAGCTCCCGTATCCTATTATTGCAGATGGGCCTGATGACGGGCCGATTTATTCTTTGCAGAAAACACTCACCTACATCTTAACAACATTGCTATGACATTACTGAGAGACAAAAGTAACATATTAAGACTTGGTCATTACAATTGTGTTGACAATAAGGTTATAACATAGGCTCTGCAGCAAGGTGATAACACCCATAGCTGAAGGCTCTTTGAGCAAGGCACCTAACCAGACCTTGCTCTAGGGCAGGGATGGGCAACTGGAGGCCCGGGGGCCACATGCAGCCCGCCTCTTGACTCAGTGTGGCTGGTGATAAAACATAATTAGAAATTATGATAATAATGAACAGATTTTTTTAAACACTACTGAATCAATCCATTGTAATTGTATTGTTGGCCAAAAGAGAAGTGAGCTACCAACTGCATCTCAAACTCTGCAAGCTGCATTCGAGCTGTGGTGATATGGTGACGATGAAAAAATGTGGCCCTCCTTTAGCCTGATAAACCAGACTAAATGTGGATGTCTAATTTAGTCTGGCCTAGATGCATAATACATCCGAAGATTGTTGATGAGAACAACCTTCCCTCAAAACCCTGTCCGCTTTGATTCAAAACACATCTTTGCGTTGTAATTGGCTTGCCAGATTCATGGCATTCTGTCTTCATTGAATCATTATGCGAGGCCAGACCCACCCGTAGACAAAACATTTTGCCGTCCAGCGGGTGGCGCTGGTTCACCAGGCTAGCCCTCCTTATCATCAAAATTGCTCACACCTTGCTCTGGGCACTCTAACCAATACTTTGCATCTAAAATAGCTAAGTTCTTTTGGCTAATAGTCTCTGTGGCAGATGCCAGCTAGTGAGTGCAGCTTACCATGGAATGTTGGTAAACCTCCCTAGAGACCTCATGCAGATCCACAACTAACTGAGTAAGCAGTCCAGCATTTAGCTCACTTTAGCTCACGGTCCAGCTTTTAGCTCACTTTAGCTCACAGTTCAGCTTTTAGCTCATCGTAAAGAATCCGCAGGTTTGAGATGGACTGGACTGTGTAGAAGAGTAATAGTGTGTAATGTAATTTAATATTATGTAAATGTTACTACGTCTGTTTCTATATGAATAAAAGTGTCAGCCAATGTAATTTAATGTCAACACTCCTGTGTCTGCCAATACATTCACCCGCAGGTGAAGAAGCTTCCAAAGCACCTTCGGGAGGCTCAGATCCCAACTGACCGGACGCACCTGATCGCAGACTCGACCAGGAAACCGCGGCAGCGCTACGTGCAGAAAGACGGCAAGTGCAACGTGCACCACGGCAACGTGAAGGAGACCTACCGCTACCTTAGCGACCTGTTCACCACACTAGTCGACCTGCGTTGGCGCCTTAGCTTTTTCATCTTCACACTCGTCTACGTCGTCAACTGGCTGTTCTTCGGCTTCCTGTGGTGGCTCATCGCTCTGGTATGTATGTGATCAGAAATCGATCCTTGAGTTCTTGAATAATTAGGACATGTGTGAAAGTTAGGGCTGCACGATTATGGAAAAAATCATAATCATGATAATTTGGGTCAAAATTATAATCACGATTATTAATCTCGATTATTGATTTTTGCAGATTTTTTTGAATATTATAACAAGATTAAATATAACCAAGAATGAATTACATACGGGATGAGCAAAATAAAATGAATTGTAATAATTATGTTAAGGCAATAGGATGAAACTTAAATGGACAGATTTCAGGCCAGAAACACCAGCCTGTCAGTATCTTCTGGGTTCAAGGACGCTCTCAAAAGTAGGTCACCATTGCCACGATTAAAGCACGATTAAAATCATGAGTTCGATTTCACTATGTTATCACGATTTTGATTATTTTTCGATTACTTGTGCAGCCCTAGTGAAAGTACACATATTTTCTCCAACCCATTGCAATGGAGTGTGGTTATTTCTGGGTGTAAGTTTAACAGCTAATATCGCTGGAATGACATGGCACACAAACAGATAAATGAGGTGCTGTCCTAGATCAGCCTTATGGTAATAACAAAGTCTGCCGACCTTTGCCCTATACCTACCATATATTGCCCATAGGGTACCAGGCATGAGTACGGCCATTGGTCATTTCCCAAATGGTTAGGGTGAGGTGTGTACAGTGTTGGCGCATAATATGAGATGTCGATACATGTAGATTAAGCAACAACAAAAAAATACACCACAAAATAAATTGCTACCCTGCACATCTCTCACAGATTCTTTGGGCAGGCATGGGTAAGCGGTTAGGGTGTCAGACTTGTAGCCCAAAGGTTGCTGGTTCGACTCCCGATCCGCCAGGTTGGTGGGGGGATTAATTAACTAGTGCTCTCTCCCATCCCCCTCCATGACTGCGGTACCCTGAGCATGGTACCGTCCGCCGCACTGCAGCCTTGGGGCGCCATTGAGGGCTGCCCCCTTGCACGGGTGAGGCATAAATGCAATTTCGTTCAGTGCAGTGTGCAGTGTTCACTTGTGTGCTGTGGAGTGCTGTGTCACAATGACAATGGGAGTTGGAGTTTCCCAATGAGCTTTCACTTTCACTTCACTTCCACAGATTCGGGGGGACCTGCTGCACGGTGACGAGGAGGGGTGGACCCCCTGCGTGGAGAACCTGAACAGCTTCGTGTCCGCCTTCCTGTTCTCCATCGAGACCGAGACTACGATCGGCTACGGCTTCCGCGTGATCACGGAGAAGTGCCCCGAGGGCATCGTGCTGCTGTGCGTCCAGGCCATCCTGGGCTCCATCGTCAACGCCATGATGGTGGGCTGCATGTTCGTCAAGATCTCGCAGCCCAAGAACCGCGCCGAGACGCTCATGTTTTCGCACAAGGCCGTCATCTCGGTGCGCGACAACAAGCTGTGCCTGATGTTCCGCGTCGGGGACCTGCGCAACTCGCACATCGTGGAGGCGTCGATCCGCGCCAAGCTCATCCGTTCGCAGCAAACCAAGGAGGGCGAGTTCATCCCGCTCAACCAGACGGACATCAACATTGGCTTCGACACGGGCGACGACCGGCTGTTCCTGGTGTCGCCGCTCATCATCTCGCACGAGATCAACGAGAAGAGCCCGTTTTGGGAGATGTCGCGCGCGCAGATCGAGAAGGAGGACTTCGAGATCGTCGTCATCCTGGAAGGCATGGTAGAGGCCACAGGTGAGAGAGGCCCGACCTTTTCAATTATTCTAAATCAGTGTTTTTTCAAACTTTTTCAGACCGAGGACCACTTTGTCACCCCAAAAATGTTCAGGGACCACCTGTCAACCGAATTGACAGATGACGGGTGGTAATTCAACACTGCTAATTTTGATGCAGATCACTTACTTTTTATTCACATTTACAAGCCTTACAAGCCTACAAGTCTTATTGTGATGAAAATATGACTTCAGCTATGTTTCGCTTTTTAATTCTGTCACAAATATAGCCAACTGCTAGCTTGTCTTGGAACAGTAGGAATCTCCTGGCGGAGCACCTGAGCTCTGTCGCGGACCACCAGTGGTCCCCGGACCACACTTTGAGAACCACTGTTCTAAATATGCTAAATATGCGTTTGCATTTCAAATGTCTTGATACACACATCAAGGTGTCTGACCTTACAATTATGCTAAATGCTCTTTTACATTTCAAATATGTGTTTATACACATAGGCGTGTTTTTTCTGCACTGCACACCTCTATGTGTGTGGACAGGACTGTCAGACCTCTGCTCCTCACCCATTCCCGCTCTGGGGTGGGAGCACAGTCAGTCAGTCAGTCAGTCAGTCAGTCAGGATTTTCTGTAAAAAAAAAAGAAAAGAAAAGAAAACGTTAGAAGCTTAGTTGTCAAACAGATGAAAGTGGACGGGCAGGTGAGAGGTTTCCACGGGAGACTGCTGTGCCCGTATTTCCAACACAGGTGTGTGTCAGAGTGACCCTTTGAGGCTGGTGTTTCCAAAATGAAGGCGCTTGCCTTGACTCACCACCCAGAGACGGGTGACAGGAACTTGCGTGATGAAGGCAGTGCCCTCAGGCTTGTTCCAGCTTAGGGGAGGTGGCTGCTTCTTTGGCAGCAGAAAAGTTTTTTTTCCAGAGTTGTCAGTTCTGTCTGCATTAATAATATTTGTGATTCTCCAGTATTTACCTGGAAAATTTTCAGCTGAACTTTTTGTGCTTGTCTGTAAAACAAATACAATGAGATTCTCATCCATAACATAGATGGCAAAACTTTGAGGTGGAGAAAAATTCCTACTTAGTCACCTCGTCACATTATTCCGCACGCCTCATTATTGCAATGTTGGAAAGTTTCGTAACTCTTGGACGAGCACTCCCTTCTTAACTCGTAAACCACACTGTCGTACTTGTCCCTAAATTTTCTCACAGACAGGCCCAGAGCTGCAGCAGTCAGCCATATAAATGCTGTTCTCGCTACAGCAGCTGCTCCCTGTGTGTGTTTTAGTGATAAATCACCTTCAGCCATATTGAAGATATATTGCGCTTTTACATGCGGCCATTTGGCTAATGCGTTTTATCTAAAGCTACGTTAAAGGGTTGGCAATATGGTTGTAAATTGACCCTCACACTTTTTTTTGTCTTTTTTTTACGTGACCTTTTATAGAGTCCAGTATAAGACTTTCTAGTAGCGAGCTGAATAATGTTCATGATCTGCAAGACCATTACTTTCTCATTACCATTTTAGCTGGCGGTGGAATATAGAATAAGGAGTGAACGATCTATTCTATATGTCGTAACATGCACAGAGAGAATAATCATCATGCATTCAGTGTTGGCCTTACATCTGGTTTGTTGTTGCACATTGCATATGCATAATCCTGATAGGCCTACCTGATTTTATTTTGCTATCCCATGACATAGTCAGTGGATCATCCGAGTAAACACGTGCAATTCAAATAGTTTGTTAGGCGCGGTTCCAAGGACAGCTTTATGCGTCTCTAATCCAAACAGGAGGCATTATGCAGGCTTGCCTGAATGGCTTATTATTGTATTTCAGCAGTCGCAGCACACTTGCAGCAAATACGAAATGCTCGGCCAAAAATGCAGTATAATCAGTCGGCGTAATGTTATTCAGTAGGGGATGATTGCTTTCATCCAGTGTGAGTGTGTGTTTTTTTTTTTTTTTCTTACTTTTTTTCTTACTTTCTTCTTTTTTTTTAACGCGCTAATCGCAGACAAGCCATATGATCTGCTGCTATTTTCGCATGCATCATCCGCAAGACCATTCATGGATGTTTTGAGATCTTTTTCTTTCATTTGTTATTGGTTTGACGCTGTGTTTACATTGTTGTGACTGCTGCAGCTTGTTTTGGGTTCTTTTTCTGTTCCTGGTTGGGTGGGTCAGGCTTGTTGTTCCTGTCAGAGGTAGTAGCGTATAGCTAGCTCTCTGACGCAGAATGGGAGCTGAGGAGGATAGGAGCTGGCTGCCACGTGAGAACATGTCCTGTATGGTTTCGTGGTGTTGGTGTTAGTGGAGTCTGCTGCTGGAGCTCGATCAGTCAGAGTTTATAGTGCCTGGGGGTGTTGTGAACAAAGTTTGCAACTGGTCAGTGTAGTGCAGCCTCTTGTAGGTGTTTTTTTTTTTTTTTGGTGCAGTCCTGCAGGGCCACTGACAGCCTTTAGCTGGGCCTTTGAACAAGTCATGTGAAAGGGGCCCACCCGACACAATGACCTATGTATTGATGTGGACCCAGTTCTGGGCCCTCTCTCTTACTGGGCCTGGCACAACTGCATGTGTTGCGCTTGTGCTTGTGTCCGTTGAACCAATCATGGACAGTGTTTTTCCGCAAAGGTAGCCCATATAACCACCATCGCCACCACCACCATCACCATCACCACAGGGATGCCTCTTCACAAATCTGCCATGTATTCCTCTCGCAATAAGTGGCCTTTGGCCGCGCTATTGGAAATCAATGGGAGGAGGGTGGTGTGAGGAATGGGCCGAATATGGAGGACTCCTGCTAATGTCATTGATTCCATGCGTCTTGCTTGAATTGCAAACAAGACACCTCCCCCACCACACAAATGCGCGCGCGCGGGCGCACACACACACACACACACACACACACACACACACACACACACACACACACACACACACACACACACACACACACACACACACACACACACACACACACACACACACACACACTCCCGCACCCCCCCCAAACACACTCACACACACACACACTCCCGCACACCCCCCCCAAACACACACACACACCACACACACACTCCTGCATCCCCCCAAACACACACACACACACACACACACACACACACAAACAGACACACATACACACGCTCCTCAGTCAACATGCTATGCCGTTTACACGACACGCTGGTGAGCAATTTGGCTGGATTAAGCCATTAATAGCCTGCCGACAACCGGTGTCAATTTGTGCACCGCGATCCCACAAGCAGCGGCTGCGGAGAGACTTAGTCCCGATGTGCCGCTGCAAGTTAATAACCTCAGGCCCTTAATAAGGTCACTCACCCTGTGGCCGCTTGTGTGTGTGTGTGTGTGTGGGCGCTTCTGTGTGTGTGTGTCTGTGCGTGTGCGTGTGTGTGTGTGAGTCTATGTGTGTGTGGGTGTGCATGTTAATTTTTTCCCTTCACTCTGTCTCTTGTGCATTGTGATTTGACAGTTTCTCCTGTGGATAAAAAATGGATGAGGGAAAGGGGCTTAGTGTTAGCGCTACTACGCCACTCCATTTATATACGCTGGCTGCCGCCGCACCGCTGCGGCTGGGTGTTGAGCAAAAGCATCTTTTACAGGTCCATGTAATCACTGTGCTAACAGCTTAGGCATCCGCGTGGAGGGGGGTGGTGGGGGGTATTAAACTTAGATTGATGGAGGGTCTGCATAGCATCTGACAAGCACATTGCAGGATGAGTAATACCCCGACGTCCCCCTCAAGGCGAATATGTAGATCACAATTTCACAACACTTTAAATCAGGGCAACGGATAACTAACAACACAATTGTCTCAAGAGTTTTATGGGCCCTTAGTTATTTGATTTCCTTTCCTTTCCGTCGTCGGTCGCGCATAGAAAATATTGTGAAAAACAGGCAGCCCATTGAGAATTATAAGGCTGTTACACAAGATGGCAGCTTATAGAAAAAGGCTTTCAAAGCGCACACCCAGCGTTTGGAAGAAACATTAAAGGGTCCTACCGCAGCGCTAATGGCCCTACCGTGGCGTCTACTGCATGGCAGACCCGGGTTCGATTCCAACCTGGGCCCATTGCCAGCCCTTCCCCGTCTCTCTCTCCCAACTCGCTTCCTGTCACCACCTTCACTGTCCTACCTGTATATATTCTCGTATAAAAAATGGTAACACTATCTATGAAGTCCATATTCATAACTGTTAACATAAAGGATCATGAAACATCATGGGTGTAGTTGTAATGAGTTGTAAGTAAATATAATTTGATATAAATGCACTCATAATGCGCTACAGATATGGGCTTCATAGAACGTGTTGCCAAAAAAACATAGGCTTAAAAATCCCCAAAGATATACTATATGCTTAAAAAAAGAAGAAACATTATGGAAATAAATCATACTGGAAATAAAAGATGGCACACTCACTCAGTCGTACTGTATTATGTGAGAGAGAGAGCTCTGCTGGCCTGGAAGGAAGTCCACTTCATGCTAATCTGTGGGCCTCTTTCATGATCAAAGACCGCGTCAGCAACGGCAAGGGGCTAGTTATGAAGTGGGCAACCTGGAACGGGGTCTCGATTTTCTTAAGGATAAGCAATAAATGTCTGGAAGGAAGCCATTAGCTAATCCCTATTGATAAGACCCTGGAGAAGAAAGACAACTCCTGGCTCGTTGGAGTCCTTTAAAGTCTCATCAAAACCCCCTCAAGCAAGCAAAAGGCTGAGGGG
>NC_085864.1:33309177-33334177 GCF_034702125.1 Engraulis encrasicolus | reverse complement strand
GTGGCCTGGAGCTCTCCTGGACTCTAGTAGGACTCTTTCTCTCTTTCTCTTTTGCTATCACTCATTCTATCCCTTTCTAGGTGCTAGGAAGCTGATCTCTCTCTCGCTCTCTCTCTCTCGCTCTCTCTCTCTCTCACCAGGAGCTTAACTCTCTCTTCCTCTTCTGCTATCACTCTTTCTATGTCTTTCTATGAGCTAGGTAGTTTCTCTCTCTCTCTCTCTCTCTGTATATACATTATATGACTATGTTGTTCTTCCTCTCTCTCTCTCTCTCTCTCTCTCTTTGTTTCCTGTTTCAAACTCCACCCCCACCACTCCCACTCCCACTCCCCCCGTTCTAGTGGAACACGCACACACTCATTCTCCTGTGGAATTCCAGGCGCAGGTTGGCACAATTCAGAAACACTGCAGTAATGGGGAGTAATTATTTTATTTCATTTTATTTTTTCAGTATATACACTTTATTTAACGGAAAAAAACCTTAGCCGCAGTCTGCAGCTCCTTCTGCAAACACTGCCTACTGAAAGGTGGCTAGCTATTATCTCAAACACACTTGGTCACACTTTCTCTAGGAGATTTACTCTCTCTCTCTCTCTCTCTCTCTCTCTCTCTCTCTCTCTCTCTCTCTCTCTCTCTCTCTCTCTCTCTCTCTCTCTGAGAATGTTTCTATACATGTCCCTCTTTCTGTTTATTTTTTTCCTATTCTGACAATCTCTCTCTAGTACAGGGGTCGGGAACCTTTTTGGTGGAGAGAGCCATAAACGCCCATTTTTAAAAAAATATTTTTTGTGAGAGCCATACCATTTTCGCCATTATTTCTAATGCTAATTGTCATGCACAGAAGGGAATAAAAGTAACGCTTGCATTGGGGACAAGAAGGGAGAGCTAACGAAAGAAGAACTAAAACTACTTGTAGATGTGCTGATGTGCATTTAAGAAGCCACGCGCATGCATTACCTTTAGTTTCTATCTTTTATGCATCGGAGTTGCCAATGAGCAATGAGAATGACGGAGGTGCTTCTATTCTAGCCATCAGACAGACACAGGGAAGGTGCATGAGGAGGGAGGAGGGAGGGAGAGAGAACTTCAAGACAGGATGCTCATCTTGGTCGCGCTGACATAGTTAACATTTTACAGTTGATATGTGGCTGACATGTCTATTTTTAGTAATTCGCGAAAATGCCCTACAAAGCGCGTCCCTTACCGACATGCGTCCCCAATACAGAACGCATGATTTAACCGCCAAATAGGCTACAGGGCGATTCCGTATTTCAAGGGACGAATGGCAACCCTACGTTTGCCTTCGCATTGTGGCACCAGTTATCTCGCAATCACACTAAACTGGGAAAGACTTACGTCAGTTGATTCAGCAAAAGTTCTTCCTGTAATCGAGAGAGAAGTACAGCGCTGCATTTATATCCCTCACTTGCGTTTCCTCCACTTGATTTGCCATCATAATGGCACGGTCGTGAACAGTTTCTTTGTTTTGGATACAACCGTTAGCCAGCTGAACTTTAGGTAAAGCATTACGGATGGAATGTTATCTCACACGACACGACCCAGCGCTGGCACGGCATTGTCCAATAAAAAAACGCGTTTTTCATATCTGTACAGTAGCCTTCGTCGAAGGCCTGTGCTTGGCTCAGCTGATCGGACCTGGGATGGATTAAATGCGCGATCATACTTTATATTTTGAATATTATCTTAACTTTTCGATTTCAGTAGGTCCATTTTTAATTTAGTGCCGTAACAAAATTATTCATGGCTTATTGAGTAAACAAATGACAGGTTTGTCCGAGAGCCACATGCAGTTCCCAAAAGAGCCACATGTGGCTCGCGAGCCATAGGTTCCCGACCCCTGCTCTAGGAGGTCGTCTCTCTCTATCTTTCTCTTTCTCAGAGCTTTTCTCTATACCGTATATGACTCACTTTTTCTTCTCTCTCTCTCTCTCTCTCTCTCTCTCTCTCTCTCTCTCTCTCTCTCTCCCTTTTCAGTTTCACATTCCTCACTCTCGTTCCATTATCCTCATACACACTCCTGTGGACTTCCAGGAACACGTTGGCACACTTGAGAAACCCTGCAGTGATGTGTATGAGGAGTCATTACTTTATTTCATTTCATTTTTTTCAACATATACACTTAATTAAAAAATATTTTTTTTAAAACCTTGCTGCATTCTGCTGCAGCTACTACTCTGCAGTACTGAAAGGTGGTGGTTAGCCCACTTGGTGGATGTGAGCGTGATGAGTATTTTTGGTACAGTTGGGTAGGTATCTAGTGGGCGGGAGTGTGGTGGGTACGTGGTGTGCTTGAGAGTTAGAGAGTGTTGGAGGCTGATAGGTTGGAATGAAGGGTGGTGAATGGTAGTGGATTTTTTGGTGGACTGCCTGGTATATGACGGTATATCAGCTCGTCTGGCACCACTAACAACAATAGGAGAATCTGATTAAGACAGTTGAGGTCGAAACGTAATCCTGCCAAGAAATAATAAAATTCAGCAAAAAGGATTCTAAGTGTGCGGACTCCTCACTTTGAAAACTACTTCGTCCTGCACCTTTTCCTGGGATGTGCACAATCCTCTCCTTCAACCACCAACAACAATGCCACGTTCAGAGTCCCTTAAATCACCTTTCTTCCCCGTTGTGATGCCCATTTTAAACTGCAGCAACTCATCTTCCTCCTGTCCACATGCCTATATGCATTGAGTTGCCACCATCTGAGTGTATTATTAAAACTATGAGTTTTGCTGTGTACCAGTAGGGGCATGATGCATGGAAAGCAGTAGGCCTAGTTATTGAATGTGTTGGGATGGAGTCCAGGGCCGGCCCGAGGCATAAGCGAACTATGCGGTGGCTTAGGGCCCCCACACCACCAAGGGCCCCCTCTGAGCAGCAAAGACCAAGGAAGCCATTAACTGTCCACCCTTTCCTCTCATTGCTTTCTCAACTGCCACTTACTGCCAAACTAGCCATGGGCTAGGTCTGGGTGGGACTAGGTGGGACTAGGTATGGGGGGGGAGATGATATTTTGCTTAGGGCCCCATGAAGGCTTGGGCCGGCCCTGATTAGTCACTTGTCTATCAGGAGGGTTTTTAACACTTCAACAGACAAATGTAACACTGTTACAGTATAGTAGTTTGGTAACACTTTATAATAATGTTCCTAAGTAAAGACTCAGTAAAGAATGAACTAATGATGAATAAAACATTAACCAATGTTTTTATTATTAACTAAGTTTTATTAATGCTTTATAAAATATCTACAAATGATATATGCAAGATTTTACACACCTTATAACAGAGTATTTTTTTCATTTACAAGCAACTTGTAAATGTTTGATAAATATAAAATATTAACATAGCATTTCCTAGTCATTTACAAGCATTTGCTTATATTTCCTAGTCATTTACAAACGTTTGTTAATGTTTTGTTCATCAATAGTTAATTATTTATTAAGTCTTTATAATGCTTTTTTGAATCCATTATTCTTAAGTGTTACCAGTAGTTTCTCTCTAAGTGTTGATGGCGTGGGTATTTGCAGGGTTAGGTTGGAGGGCTCGCACAGTAAATGCCACAGTGTTAATTCAACACAATTGCAGTGTTAATTCAACCCTACGGGTGATAAGTAAACTCTAAGTTACCTATCTATACCAAACAGTGACAAATGAAGGGACTAATGCACTATGCTGTTATGGGAAAGAGGACTTTATAAAGTCATGAATATGTACAACTGTCAGTGCTCTCATTCAATTACGATTTCAACCCTATGGGTGATAGGTAAACTCTCTAAATGTTGAACTAACACTCTGCTTTATTTACTGTGTGGCTATCTGGAGGTTGGGGTGTAAATAATAATCGAAATGTATCGATATATCCCGATATAATCTGACGATTGACTCGAATTGCATTGTATCGTGGGGCATTCATAAGTATCCACATCGCATCGAATAATAAGATATCGATATTGAATCTTATCGTCATGGACGCTGTGATTTACACCCCTTATCTGGAGGTTGGTGTGGTGTGGATATCTGGCCTTTTCATCACCCTAAAGCAGTGATTCTCAAAGTGTGGTCCGGGGACCACTGGTGGTCCGCGACAGAGCTCAGGTGGTCCGCGAGTGGACTTCTACTTTTCCAAGACGAGCTAGAAGTAGGCTATATTTGTAACACAATTACAAAGTTAAACTCATGGAAAGTCTTATTTTCACCACAATAATACAGGGGTGCGTTTCTCAAAAGAGAAGTTGTTAGCCTGTTAGCAACTTCGGTAGTTGCCAATGGGAAAATGCATTGAAAACAACAAAGTAGCCAATGTAGTAAGCAACTTCGGTTTTGAGAAATTCACCCCAGGCTTGTAATGTAAATCAAAAGTAAGTGATCTGCATTGAAATTAGCCGTGTCAAATAAGCAACCCTCAAATGTCAATTGAGTTGACAGGGGGTCCCTGAACACTTTTTGGGGGACAAAGTGGTCCTCGGTCTGAAAAAGTTTGAGAAAAACTGCCCTAAAGCCCAGTAGTTCACACCTATTTCAGTAGTAGGCTCTAGTTCCCTCGCCCCGCATCCAGGAGGATGTCTCTGGTCTCTGGGAGTGGAGTCCAATATGCGGACTTCCCTCCTCCCTTGCTCACTTGCCTGCTTGTGATCTCATGATGATGTCACTGACAACAGAAAATGAATTCAATATCTTGTAAAAGCGCAATTGTAAAGTCATTTTCTCATTTGCAAACTGGATGATGAATGAAGAATAGTCCCCCAAAAATTATTTTGGCTAGGCTGACAGCTGGGAAACTTTATTGTTTTCTCCACGGAGGAGGGGCCAGGAGGCGGGGCGAGGCCACAAGCACAAGTGTAGGAAGCAAGGTCGCATATTGGGATGCACCCTGGATGTGAATTAATGCTCTGTTAGCCAGAGGGGGCCCGGTGCAGCTGGAGTGTGAAACTGGGCTCAGTGAGCCGGCACACTGCTGTGTACGCTGGCAGGCTGGCAGGCTGGCTGGGGCGGTCTGATGATGCCGGAGACGCTGTTGTTCCAGAGGAGATGGTGCGGTGCACGGAAAAGACAAGCACGCAAGCACACACACACAAACACACACACACACACTAAAAAAACACACACACAGGTCCTTACATGTGCACCGTTTGTGAAGTGTGATTGTGTGTGTGTGTGTGTGTTGGTGCGTGTGTGTGCGTGTGTGTGTGTGTGTGTGTGTGAGAGAGAGAGAGAGAGAGAGAGAGAGAGAGAGAGAGAGAGAGAGAGAGAGAGAGTGTGTGTGCATGCGTGTGTTGTTCTTTCAGGAAAGATAGCGTGCTGTGCAGTTTTGCTATGAAGATATTCAGGCACGCAGGGCTCTGCAGACACACTCACACACCGTTAGGTATTGTTGCATGTGTGTGTGTGTGTGTGTGTGGTCGTTTTAGAGCAGATGCGTGCTGTGCTGTGGTTCCGTGCTGACACGCAGACAGGCTCAGACACACTGTTCAGCTGTTCTTTGTAGTGTGTTTCAGAAGATATGGTTCAGTACAGTGCAGTGGAGACAGGAAGGCAGGCTGATTGTTCGCATACAGCACACCGTTTGTTGTGTGTGCGTTACCGATCAGCTACTATATACAGTATACGCCGGAAACATGTCCTCTTCCCTCCATTTTGTCCATCGGAATTCTTAAGAAGAGTGAATGGGAGCCCTTGTTGTTCCTCCTAGTGTTGTCTGACAGCAGACCAAGAAATTGACTAAGGAAAGTGAAAGGAGAAAGTGGGAAAACTCACCAATTTTCATTCCATCCTTCCTTCCTTCCTTCTTTCCTTCCTTCCTTCCTTCCTTCAGTACGTCTGTTGAAATTCTCCAAAGTGTGAATTAGGGATGTCAACAGTGAATCGATTAAACGACTTTAATTGATTAATGTTAATCGATTAATATGAATCACAATTAATTGCTGATTCAACTAATGAGAGACCCAGGTGAAATGGGTATGTGAAGAGTGAGTGTGAAGAGGGGTGTGAATAGTGGGAACATTCAAATCACCTTTGTATTAAAGAATATAAATAGATTTAATTTAAATGCAGAATTTTATCTCAATGATCAATTACATTTTTTTTTTTTTTGGAGGGGGGGCATTGAGATTTCGGGGAATGCTTGTCAATCAACTAACAATTAATGAATTAATCGATCATTTGCATAGTGTGAATGGAAGCGGTTGCTTTTTCCAATTTTGTCAGCAGACCAGCTGACTGACTGGCTGACTGTCTGAGAAAGGGAAAAGGAGAAAGTGGGAAAACTCGTCTTATTCAATGTTGTGTTTTTGCTGATATGGAAATGATGAGGCTTCTCAATCTTTTGCCACCTTGAATCTGTTCCTTTACAGACAAAAGAGAGCAAAACATACAGTGTGTACACTGCAGAGACTGAGTAGGAGCATGCAGTACAGCAGTGTACACACGGTTTTTTCTTTTAAAAAGCAGTGTTAAGCCCTGTGTACATCGAAGATGAACTAAGCGACCTGCGTGGCGGAAGTCATTGTTTCTCTAAGGCAAATAAAGCTACCAGAGCGAATTCGCCAGGAGCGAAGCTTCTTGAGTGACCAGGGCGAATTTTGACGATTAAACTCAAGCTAATCTTAAAGTGTTTATGAAACGAAAACAAAGTAAAGGAATTTGACCATTTCCAGGACAGATTCTGAAAGTTCTAAGCCTTGTGAATAAAATGGGATATTGTCTGGGTGATATTTTGTCCTAAAAGTCATGTTAAAACGTTCCCAAAAAGTGTTTTTTTGGTGACATGCAAATTTTATGCAAATGATATGCGTGACATAGAAGGGGTGAGTTCACCTCATTCCACCTTGTTCAGATCAATGGCGGCTAGTACCAAAACAAAGCGCAGTGTCAAGCAGTGTGTTGCTGGAGGGCCGAACGGTGTCAGCTGCAAAAATGGCTACTTGACAGAAGGAATATCTTTGCACAAGTTCCCTTCTGTGAAGAATGATGGAACTGTGGCCGACAAGGAGAAGGCTAAATCAAGCTAGGGCTCTGTGGATCCAATGCGTGGTTTTGAAGCAAGCTCGTGGTCACTGTTGTGCTCGGCACATTTCCACCCCTTGTGCTTCACCACAAATGTGGAGGTAGCGGGCATGGTTGGACTGAAGAATGCTATTGCCTCAAGCAGTGTTCCAACAATTGACATCGCCGGCGTGCAGACTGAAAACTGCCCCTGTAACTGCTCGGGCACGAAGACAGGTGAGTGCACTGCTTTGCTTTTAGGCTACTCGTTTTACCTTGTCCATCTGCTTTGTATGTTGTTTTCAGGAAAGGGTAATGCACATTACATGCCAAACCGATGCGAATTGCTCTCGGAATATGCACTTTTTATTGATTGCCATTCAACTGGTCAATAAATTGGTTTTTGGGAGGATATCCGCACATCAGCGTGGTGCTCTCAGTCGAGGACAGCCAACTCACAGATTGGGCTACTGCTTAGCGAATAAACAGAGATGCACATAGCGTAGGCCTACTTTGAAGCGTTGATTGTTTGTTTTTAGTGTTGTGGTGCACGTGTGGCTGACGTTTGGACACACCTCGTCCTCAGAGTCCGGCTGAGGGACACGCGGCGCCTGTGACTTTGAGCACAAAAAATAATAATAATGATAAACGCTAAAAAATATGCTGAGGACTCAGGCTATATAGGGCGTTTTTCCAACAGCCTAATACCTCCGTTTTTTCTCTAGTTGATGATATTTTTGCATGTAGCCTACATGCATTTCAATCACACTATATCGCGCAATTGAATCAAAATGCCCCCCATTTGTCAACAAATACACACGCCATGTCATCTGTGGGTCATGGCAAAGCGCCCTTAGCAACCGTAACCATAAACAAAACGAACTGTCAGGCTATGTCAACAATCGTCACTTCGCCTGTCAGACATGTCACTTTCTGCAGATGTATCAGTGCCTCTGAAATAGATTTGTGCTGCTGTTTTTTTCTTCTCATGAGGTTGGATGTGTGGTTTTTCGACACGCTGATGTTTGTATCAGAATTTTGGTTCCTTTGTAACAGGGGTCGGGAACCTATGGCTCGCGAGCCACATGTGGCTCTTTTGGGAACTGCATGTGGCTCTCGGACAAACCTGTCATTTGTTTACTCAATAAGCCATGAATAATTTTGTTACGGCACTAAATTAAAAATGGACCTACTGAAATCGAAAAGTTAAGATAATATTCAAAATATAAAGTATGATCGCGCATTTAATCCATCCCAGGTCCGATCAGCTGAGCCAAGCACAGGCCTTCGACGAAGGCTACTGTACAGATATGAAAAACGCGTTTTTTTATTGGACAATGCCGTGCCAGCGCTGGGTCGTGTCGTGTGAGATAACATTCCATCCGTAATGCTTTACCTAAAGTTCAGCTGGCTAACGGTTGTATCCAAAACAAAGAAACTGTTCACGACCGTGCCATTATGATGGCAAATCAAGTGGAGGAAACGCAAGTGAGGGATATAAATGCAGCGCTGTACTTCTCTCTCGATTACAGGAAGAACTTTTGCTGAATCAACTGACGTAAGTCTTTCCCAGTTTAGTGTGATTGCGAGATAACTGGTGCCACAATGCGAAGGCAAACGTAGGGTTGCCATTCGTCCCTTGAAATACGGAATCGCCCTGTCGTAGCCTATTTGGCGGTTAAATCATGCGTTCTGTATTGGGGACGCATGTCGGTAAGGGACGCGCTTTGTAGGGCATTTTCGCGAATTACTAAAAATAGACATGTCAGCCACATATCAACTGTAAAATGTTAACTATGTCAGCGGCCAAGATGAGCATCCTGTCTTGAAGTTCTCTCTCCCTCCCTCCTCCCTCCTCATGCACCTTCCCTGTGTCTGTCTGATGGCTAGAATAGAAGCACCTCCGTCATTCTCATTGCTCATTGGCAACTCCGATGCATAAAAGATAGAAACTAAAGGTAATGCATGCGCGTGGCTTCTTAAATGCACATCAGCACATCTACAAGTAGTTTTAGTTCTTCTTTCGTTAGCTCTCCCTTCTTGTCCCCAATGCAAGCGTTACTTTTATTCCCTTCTGTGCATGACAATTAGCATTAGAAATAATGGCGAAAATGGTATGGCTCTCACAAAAAATATTTTTTTAAAAATGGGCGTTTATGGCTCTCTCCACCAAAAAGGTTCCCGACCCCTGCTTTATAAGATGTGGGTCCATCAAATGTGTGTTGTTTTCTCAGATCACTATACTAGCAAACCAGGGACTCCCCTCTTTGATGTCACAGCCTAGCTCATTAGTCACACCAAATTTCACAGAATTCACACTTTGAGTTGCCATTTTCACAAGTTCCTCCAGGATGATTGGGTTCAAAGTCTCATCGATGCTATCAGAAAAAACAAGGCTTTAATGGGAATGACCGTTTGTTTTCGTTTCATAAACACTTTAAGCGAATTCGCTATGACACGATTCGACGAAAACCAATTGGAACGTTCATATCGAGGAAAGTCCCAGGCTGTCAAGACAGAGCCGTTATGTGATTAGCTGAATCAAACATGTCAGTGCAGCGTCCAGAGCGAATAAAACTAATTCTTGGCAAAACTTCTTCAACCATCCCAGCTACCTGGGTTGCGTAGGTAGCGCCTGATGTACACAGGCCATTACTCGTAATGCCGTGTCCAGACCAAGAGCGAACGAAGCGACGGGAGGCATTATTTCTCTATGGAGGGCACGTGACCAGCGCTACCCAAGCGAATTCGCTAGGAGCAAAGCAAACTTATCGATCAAAGCTAATTTTAACGATTAAAAGTCATCTTATCTTATGGTAATGAGCTATGACGCAATTCGGCGAAAACCAATTGGAATGTTCACATCTCCAAATGTCCCAGGCTGTCAAGCCAGAGCTGTTATGTGATTATCTAAATCAGGGATGGGCAACTTTCATGATAAAGAGGGCCACATTTTTTTATCACCACCATCGGAGGGCCACATGATCACCACCATCGGAGGGCCACATGATCACGGATCTGACTGCAAGAGTTTAAGGTGCATTTGGTTGCTCACTGATTATTATTGTTTGGAACAAATAGGAGTGTTCTCTATTGGTCAACAGTATAATTACAATGAATTAATTCAGTAGTGGTTTAAAAAAAATCTGCTCATTATTTTTTAAGGTCATGTTTTATCTATGTAAGGGCCACACTGAGTGAGGAGGAGGGCCACATGTGGCCCCCGGGCCTCCAGTTGCCCATCCCTGATCTAAATCAAACATGTCAATGCTGCGTCTGCAGCGAATACAGCAAATTCAAGGCAAAACTTCTTCTGTTACCCACGCTGCCAGGCAGCTCTGTTCGCTCTTGGTCTGGACACGGCATAGCCTAATTCAACACAGACAGAGTACTCTGAAACCAAATAGACCAGGGGTGGGGAACCTATGTTTCGAGGGCCATTTCCAGCCTTTAAGGCCGTTTTATGTGGCCCACGATATCATTTTAATGTTATTCAGGTTCACATGAAATATGGCATATTTTGTAAAGGAATTTTAGAAATTACATTTGAAATACAATTAGCCTAAGTTATGTTCAGGGGACTTAGAGAAGGTGGGGTCTGTTGTAAAGGTGACTGCCTTCAATATAGGCCTAAGGAGAAGAGGGAAATCTTGTTTTGTGTTCATAGTATTCATAGTTCATGTGTCTATTTGGGTTCATTGTCTTGACTTGACTTGACTTGATAGTACGGCTCTCGGAGGACTTTTACTGCCCTTGGAGGAGTTTGAAGTGGCCCCTCAAATGAAAAACGTTCCCCACGCCTGAAATAGACTCTAGAAGATGTTAAATGAAATCACTAAGAGTTTAATTTGCACTGCGCTTTTACTGTGCAGACTGCAAAGCCATTCTCAGTCACAGTGGCATCCACACGTAGGCCTACAGTATTCACGAATATAAGATTATGCAGAAGAAATTGGACTTTGCACATTTAATAACAATGCAGTTTAGAGAAAAACCAACATAGGCGTATGGGCTTAATGAAATGTGATTCCCTCACATTTCCTATGGGCCCTGGAGACACAAGGGGAACAAATCGTATCGGAATAGTTCTTTTCCAAGCCTGAAATGGAGTCTCGTCAGCACATACATCCATCGGCAGAAACAAATCAATAAGTACTCATACTCCTCTAATCAGCACGCGCACGCACACACACACACACACACACACACACACACACACACACACACACACACACACACACACACACACACACACACACACACACACACACACACACTAATACAAGGCATTCCTGAGGGGTTCCTAGTTCATTCACTGTTCCTGTGCTGCAAATGACTAGGTCCCCAGATGGATTTTTTTTCCCGCCGTTTCCGCTATCTAATTGATTCCGTTTTAAAAAAGGCAGGGCGATTGGTACTAGCAAGCTATTTCAGATATTTTTTTTCTTTAACTATCTCTGAGCGGAGCAAATAGCCCACATATCATTTATCTACAGCCTCCATCGTTGTTCTCAAATCAGGTCTTCTGCCGATGCAAATCTATTGATTACATGCATAATTTATTTGTTTTGAAATACTTTTAGTATATAAGGCGTGACACGTCTTAAATTATAAATCAATCAATGAATCTTGTCGTTTTTATGCCGGCGCTCTGGGTCTACCGATGCGTCTATCAATCTGGCGTGACATTTTTCACGTCAATCATTTTAGCCGTCGTGGCATTACTCTGTCATAAAGCATGGCTCCCTGACAGACCATGAATGTTTTACGAAGCTCGCTTGACTTGACAGCTGTTCATCTCGCAGTCAGCCAGTGTGGTGAGGTGGTCTTCAGGGGCTCTTGTCAGTGCTGCTGTAAGTGTGCTGCAACATCGTCAGGCTATTCTGCCGTACAAAACAAGAACGCAGTAACTCGGATTCCTGGCGAACTGAGAAAAAAGGCTTCAAAGTTTGCTATCTGGCCCGAAGACTGTTTTCGGTAAAGTGGTGGAGAGACTTCCTTGTAATACTTTTTTAGGATAGAAATCAAATGCACACACACAGAAAAACGAAAAAGCGACATTCATGTGTCTTTTCACCACAAAAATGGAGTTACTGTGTTCTTGGCTGGTATTACTGCCACAGAAAATGGAGTTACTGCGTTCTTGGCTGGTATTACTGCCATAAAAAATGGAGTTACTGCGTTNTTGGCTGGTATTACTGCCACAGAAAATGGAGTTACTGCGTTCTTGGCTGGTATTACTGCCACAGAAAATGGAGTTACTGCGTTCTTGGCTGGTATTACTGCCACAAAAATGGAGTTACTGTGTTCTTGGCTGGTATTACTGCCACAGAAAATGGAGTTACTGCGTTCTTGGCTGGTATTACTGTCTACTCCCAAACCACTGTTTTAAAGTGCAGTAACTACACGTGACTTACTGTGTTTTTGGCTTGTACAACGTAACCTCTTAAAACCACAGTAATTTCCTTTTTGTAGTTTTTGCACTTTCAACATAATTTTTCTCTAAAACGGGACAATGTTGGACCAAAGTTTTTTGACACAAGACAGAGGAGGTAGTTTAAAGCCCATTTCTTATCTAAACTCAATTTCGACCAGATATGCAGTTACTGCGTTCTCGTTGGGTACAGCAGTATTGGTGAATCTTGGAAGGATTATGTTCCACATATCGCGTTCTACCGTCTTGTTCCTGAAGGAATCAACCAATTAGGGAAGAGATTGCTTTCAGTTTTTTTTCTTCTCTCTTTTTCTTTTCTTACTAGTCACACATCACAGGGTCAGACAGACGTTTCAGCTGCAAAAGCCTTCAGTGACACTGATGACGGCTCTTGCAGCTGAAACGTCTGTCTGACCCTACGATGTATGACTAAAAAGAGAAGAAAAAGAAAGAAGAAAAAAAATTGTGTGATCTATTCCCTGATTCTTGTCCTTGAATCTTGGAAGGGAAAAGGACAAATTTGGATTTTTAGATCCCTTTTAGCATCTCTATAAGAGGGTATGTCCGTCCGTCAGTCTATCTGTCGATCTGAAACGCATTCTTAAATTGTTATGCCCTCCTGTGTCCACAAGGCGGCAGTGCATAGACGTATGCATCTTTGTCCGCCTGTCGGACTTCTGTCGGACTTGTTTTCATGTTGCCTTAATCAGCATCAAGAAGTAAATGCGTTACCTGACTTGCGTTATCTGGCTGCAGATGGTGGAAGTCAGGCAAGTAAACGTGTACCAATTTTCATCTGTACGGGTAGGCCATATTTGATTTGGCGGCCATCTTGATAATTCAGCATCTTTGGCGACGGCTCCATATTTTATATTAATAAGCCAATAAAGAAGGATATGTGTAGCCATACGAATGTTCAATTATTTAAATACGAAGTGAACGATGGAGTCATGCATCCACTCTACTACAAGACATTAATCATTTCTCCTCTCTTGTCCCCCTCCCCCTTCTTTCCCTGTATGTTGTCCTTGAATGATTTGTGTATACACCTGTGTCTGTGTGTGCGAGCGTGCGTGCGTGCGTGTGTGTGTGTGCATGTGTACGTGCTTGTGTGTGTCGTTTCTGTGACCTACCTAACCTCCACCCCCACCCTCCACCTTCCACACCCCTCCCCCTCCTACAAGGATGTGCCAGGCTGATGCTTGGCTGACGCTTGGCTGTCTTTGGCGACGGATGTGTAGTAGCCCTACCAATGTTCATGGTTTCAATACGAAGTGAACGATGGAGTCATTCATCCACTCTACTACAAGACATTAATCATTTCTCCTCTCTTCTCTGCTGCCCTCCACCCTCCCTCCTCCCTCCTCCCTACAGGGATGACCTGCCAGGCCCGCAGCTCCTACCTGGACACGGAGGTGCTGTGGGGCTACCGCTTCACGCCGGTGCTCTCGCTGGAGAAGGGCTTCTACGAGGTGGACTACAACAACTTCCACGACATCTACGAGACCTGCACGCCTTCCTGCAGCGCCAGGGAGCTGGCCGGCCGCCTCAAGGACAGCCAGCTGCTGCCCCAGGTCTCGCTGCTCTCGCCCTCCGATCCCTCCCAGCCCTCCCAGCCCCAGGGAGGAGGACCCACCACCACTACTACGCGGGGGGGCCAGGAGCAGGAGCAGGAGCAGGAGCAGCAGAACCACCCGGAGAACCTCAACCTCAACCAGGACCTGGATCACAATCAGCACCCCTCCCAGAACCTCAGTCTCAACCTCAACTTGGTGGACCAGAACCAGTATCTGAATCTGTGTCACCCGGCTCTTCTGCGGGGAGGGAACCCCCACCCCCAGCACCAGCGTGACCACCACCACCATCAGCTTATCAGCACCACGGAGGAGGACGAAGAGCTGAGGCTGAGGATCACCACCACCATGGTGGAGGAGGATGAGGAGGGGGAGGAGAGGGTGGAGCGGGAGGACCGGGAGGAGAGGGAGAACAAGGGACAGGGACAGGGACTTGGGCTGCAGGGGGAGGTGGTGGAGGAAAGAGGGGGCAGCGAGACCAATAATGGATCGGCCAACACGATGGAGGACAACAGAGCTTAATGGCCACCATGTCCCGATGGTGGACCCCTTCCCCCCCTCCCCTCCCCTCCTCCTCTCCCCAAGGCGCAGAATAGAAGGACTCGGACAGAGGAGAGAAAGACACACAGTGCTATGTACTATGTAGAACCTTATGGCGAAAAAGCTTTTTTTCCATCCCATTCGGTGGAGATGATCCCGCAATACTCATGCAATACCCATGTCTAGGATGACTACCTAACCTTTGTTGACAGCTAGACTCTCATTTTACACAACAGAGACAATACACAACTACACAGTACACTCGCACATACACACGAACACACACGCACGCACACACATGCACACACACACGCACACACACACACACACACACACACACACACACACACACACACACACACACACACACATATATACTGAATACTTGCATATGTACACACACACTGTACGCACACACAAACACAGCAAAATAGCAGTAATATGTGAGCATATGAACACTCGAAAGCAAACGTGCACACGTGCACCAGACAGACTTCAAATTTCATATGCATATACAAATTAGATGCATAAACTATAAAAGATAAAAAACATGGACACATGTATGTGCAAACACACATGCACACCAATGTGTGCACATGACACACACACACACACACACACACACACACACACACACACACACACACACACACACACACACACACACACACAAACACACACACAGACACACACATACCCTTTCATGGCTTATCTGTGGATCTTTTTTGTATAACCATCGGCCACATCTATTTTTACACACCAAAAGAGGTGTGCAGGTAGCCATAATGTTATATAATATATAATTAATAAACAAAATAAAAAATAACTAAAAAGGCTGAACTGGATAGCCATACTATCGTACGAAATATCAGCTCTGCTGCAGACAACAACAACAAAAGATGGATGCACTTTGTGCTTCTTTCAGAGCCATGGTGATGGTGGTGATGGTAGTGGTGGTGGTAGGCTACCCTGGACAAAATGCTCTGACTTAACCAAACCTCACCACCTCTCACCTTCTTCCCATGAACCCCTTTTCTTCCTCCTGGCACCTTACGTACATACCCACACACACGGGCCTGGGAAAGTGGAGGAAAAAAGGTTTCAGGTTCTCTTTTCTCGATCGAGCTCCTTTAGTTTTACTCACCGAAAACCATCCCACACATACCCGTTATACGTATGTACTGTACCAACGAACGACACCCACACACACACAGCCATCCATCCTCACATCCGCATCTATCCGCCTACCCACACTTCCACTGCAGAAACGCAATGCAATACAGAAGCTGTGCTTTCGCTGGTGCCATTCCTGAGGAGAATAACATAACATATGGTGTTGGAAGGCACCACTGGCCGCCAACCAACCGCCACCGCTGCCACTTCTTTTCTGTGTTTCTTTATTTCCTTCTCTTCAATTTTTGCTTTTTGTGTGTCTTTTTTTTTCGTTTTATTTTTTACTTATTCCTTCTCTGGCCGACCGTCGACACACTGTTTGTTTGTGTGTCCATCATGTTAGCCTGTGTTAGCCACCCTCCCTGGCCGACCGTCGACACACTGTGTGTTTGTGTGTCCATCATGTCAGCCTGTGTTAACCACCCTCTCTCTACAGCAGCAGCAGCCATACACATGAATTATGCATAGCAGGGTCCACGCGTATTTTTTGACCAAACATGGCGGGTCGATGCTATGTCTCCATAGACGGTAAACAGAAGCACAACATCCACTTTCTTCCCTTTCTCCATTTCTATGTCTCCTTCTCTTCTTCTTCCTTTCTCTCTTTCTTCCTTTCTTTTAATCTCTCTTTCTTTTTTCTTTCTTTCTTTCTGTCGTTCTTTCTTTCTTTTGTTCTTTCTTTCATGGTTGAAGAAATACTGAACTCAGACAACAGCAAAGAGAAGGTAAAAAACAAATCGGTCTGGTTGCTGCTCTTTCGGGTGCGATGCAAAATTTGAGTGTATGTGTGTGTGTGTGTGTGGAGGGGGAAGGTATCGTACATCACAGATGTAGGTGGATCGTGTATTTGGGAAGGTGTTTTGCCACATGCTACTTTCCCTTTGAAGTCGACATGAGGTTTTTAATGAACATGGAAGAAAAACCCCTTTGGTTTGGATTGCAAAGGATTTTGACTATTTTTAGGTAAAATATGCCAGCAGCACCCTGAGAGTCTTGTCCTCATGATTGACTTATTTATTGATGAATAGCCTACATTTTGTTGGAGAGTATTGATTTATTGAATATTGATTGAAAGCTGATATATAGGAATATAATATTTATGAAACCCAAAGCTATACATCCTGACAAGGACACGCTTGAGCTGCTTATGGTGAAGAGACTTGTCCACATTGTCAAGATGTTACTATTTCTTCCACTTTCTCGTTTGTTTATTTTGCACTCCCTCCCTTTCATCGTCTTTATCTTATTTATTAAAAAAAAAAAGAAATAATGGTTTGTTTTAAATGAGCATGACGAATTTCAGACACAAAACAAAAAACACATACGATTTCAATACAGGGTATTTTTAAGGCATGCAAAATTTCAAACAAAAAAAGCTCTATTTCACATTGTGTAGAAAATAAAACCCAAACATTGTTAGACACATCTTTACATGATAATTTTAAAAAAGAAGGTTTTCAATTATGTCCATTCATATATCTGTTGTTGCCACTCCAGGCAGTCATATTTTTTCTTATGACACGTTTAATTCACTGTGACAGCGTAGCACAATATTTATGCCGTTTTGCATAAATGATGGGAACCATAATCTTTAGATAACACATCTGCCATAGCCAGTATGTTATCCATTTTCTGTGTTGTCATGGAAATAAACTCTGAAATGGCCCCAAAAGATTCTATTTTTAGTGTAAATGTTTCCCTTGAATATCAATTGTTCAGAGCGCTTGTGTGTGTGTGTGTGTGTGTGTGTGTGTGTGTGTGTGTGTGTTTGTGTGTAGGTGTGTGTGCGTGCGCGTGTGCGTGTGTGTGTGTATGTGTGTGTGTGCGTGTGCGTGCGCGCGTGTGTGTGTATGTGTGTGGGCGAGAGACAAAGTGAGTGCGAAGTGGGGGGAGGGAGGGCTGAATCCACACAGATACAGATACAGTATGATTTTCACAACGCTTTTGTTTGTTGTGCAATAGAAACCCAACACTGTTGTCATTTTGTTGATCCGACATGTTTGTCTGTTTCGTATATCCTCCAGGTTTAGGCTGTAGTTTGACAGGTCAACACCAGATAAACAATTCATGCTACTCAGTTACACGGCAGAAAGTCAGCGTCGGCGAAGCTGGTTTATTTATTTAGCTCTGTGAGATGCGTAGCACCAATAAAGTTAGCACACTGACAAATGTTATGACAAAGTGCTAACAACAAAACATTACGAGTAAGTCAATTACATTTCCTCGGCTGTCCTTGTGTCTCAAACAAAAAGCTTTGCATGTACCTTGCAGAAACATAATGGCATGCATAAAAGAGAGCCAGGGAGAGAGCGACAGAGAGGGAGAGGGAGAGAGAGAGAGAGAGAAAGAGTGAGAAAGAGAGAGAGGTTAGAGGGCAAGATAAAGACAGTGAACAATGGAGAGAGCATATAGAATAAGGGAGAGAGACGGAGAGACAGAGTGCAAGAGAGAGAGAGAGAGGGAGAGGAAGAGTACAGGAGAGGGGATGTAAGAGAGAGGGAGAAATAGACAAAGAGAGGTCTTTCCCACTATGCGGCTTGTAAAAGGGTAAACATGAATCATGGAGCATGCTATGCTGCACTGTACAGAATGCATGCAGTGCCACTGACAGCGTTGACCGGGCCTGGATCAAAGTAATCTGAAAGGCACCCCCACTGAATGCATACAATGTAAAAGGGTCCCGATTCTACACTACACCACCCCACCCCTGCACTGTACAGAATGCATGCAGTGCCACTGACAGCGTTGACCGGGCCCGGGTCAAAGTAATTGAAAGGCACCCCCACTGAATGCATACAATGTAAAAGGGGCCCGATTCTACACCCCCCCTCCCCACTCCTTCCCTAGGCCCAGGACAACTGACCCACTTGCTCCCGCCCCTGCCGGCTTCTGTGCATGCATGCGCTGCACTGTAAAGTAGCCTATGTGTGGTAGTGAAGCGGTGGAATGGGCCATCATCAAAAGGGTAAACCCAGACAAATGAGCTCAGCCACCATGAGCACAGCACAGCAGCGGGGCCTCACCGGCAGACACCCACCCCACAAGATGCTGCTGCTACACATGCAATTTCCCCTCTCACCCTTAAATAATGCATGTTGATGATGAGATGAGCAGAGGAATAACCCGCTGGCCTTTAACTACACGCAGTCAGAACAGAACATCCTTCTGTTGGCCGAGAGAGGGAGAGAGAGAGAGAGAGAGAGAGAGAGAGAGAGAGAGAGAGAGAGAGAGAGAGAGAGAGAGAGAGGGTGAGTGTGTGTGTGTGTGTGTGTGTGTGTGTGTGTGTGTGTGTGTGTGTGTGTGTGTGTGTGTGTGTGTGTGTGTGTGTGTGTGTGTGTGTGTGTGTGTGTGAGTGAGAGAGAGGAGAGAGAGCGAGAGAGAGAGAGGGAAAGAGAGAGGGAGAGAGAGAGAGAGAGCAAAAAAGGGAGGAAAAAAACGAAAACGAAACTTCGAAAGGAGTGAAGTAGGAGACTGAGAGAGGGAAAAAAGACGGCGAGTGGGTGGATTCTATTTAGCATTGGGTTTGGTTTGAGTACCGCAGTGATGGGTCTATCTACTGACCTCTGCGAGCTGCAGCAGCAGAACACACACTCCACAGTGTACGCCACCCGCGCACAGCCTAAAAATGACAACACCACACAGTACAGTGCATTTTGCAGAGTTGAGTTTAACGCTTAGTGGATCTGAGCAGATGCTCTGGTCTCTAGAATATTGTTCAGTTGTTTGACGCTGGATGTTCATAATTTTAAGAGTGTGGGTTTTTGAACATTCTATAAAAAGAATGCGTTCTATAACAATGCAAGAGTGTACAATTCCAAATTGTATTGAATGACGCCCAGAATTCTATAGCCTAGAACTTTCACTGCCCGAACATTCCCGTCACACTGGTTAATTCCGTCCTGCCAGCGAGAACCAATTTCACAACAGTAGAGTGTATGCTCCCTTTCTTGCTAAGTCTTGAATTAACGCTGCAAGTCCATACAGTACTGCATTGAGCGATGCATAGAGGGCAGTGGGGTTGGAGGGGGTGGGGGTGTCAAACAGGATGTTTGTATCATTTTAAAACAAAACAAACGAGGAGAGAAAAAGACAAATTGGATCAACAACAAAAAAGGGATATTTATAATGTACTGTTTCTCAAGTACAAGAGGTGTGAGACACGGCAGAGCGGCAGAGACCAATACCTTAGTGTTAAGAACACTAAGTACAGTAAGTGAAGTCATGAATTAGTCATTTCCTTGCATTAGTAGGCCTAATTAAACTCACACGAGATTGCCTATGGAGAGGCATTAACATGCATATGCAGTAAAAAAAAAAAAAAAAACGCTCAGTGTTAAAATATTTACTGACTACTCTGGAGCCAAATTAAATGTAGAAGATACAATTAAATTGACTCTCTGAGAGTTGAATTAGCACTGTGTATTGCTGTGTAGAGGCAAAAACATGCATATTGCTGAAGTTATGACAAATGAGGCCTTTTATAGAATGGCGTTATTAGAATATCTATGGAATATTTTAACACTTTAATCTATCTGTGTACAAGGTGCATAATATGGGGGGCATTTTACTGCAGTGGAAGAGGGAAACTCCACTCCACTCGTCTCCACTCTTCATTCCAGCACTGTAGTATACCTAGCTGTACTCCAAAGCAGTGTTGTCCAGATATAGACTGGGGGGAGCTACCTCCTCTCTCCATCTGATGCACAAGCCGGCGTACACATAACACAACACTCACTCACTCACTCACTCACTCACTCACTCACTCACTCACTCACTCACATAAGCTACCCTCGAAAATAATGGACATGCTGAAGTGGTTTTGGAGTAGAATGATCTCTGAGCTTCAGCTGATGTAACGAACGGACTAATTAGGGGGCCTGTGCATGATGCACTTTGGCAGTTTACATACATATGGATGGACAGGGAAGTCGACAGAGGGGGACAAAGGGATACGTTGCCCCGGTCCCCAGGAACAGGGAGGGCCCAGAATTGGGGTTCTCATTCAATTGTATGGGGGGGGCTTTCAAATGACTTTGTCCCAGGCTAGGCTAAACCTGTCAACAGCCCTGTAAATGGAGGTCAGGGGTGCATTTCTTGAAAGCGTAGTAACTAACTATGGTAGCTACTTTGTTGGTTGCAGTGCAATTTCCCATTGGCAACTACCCAAGTTGCTAACTGCTAACAACTACGCTTTCGAGAAATGCACCCCAGGACAATCACTAGCATTAGCTGCTGTTAGTGCATGGCTGCATGGCTGTGTGTGCTGTGCTGTGCTGTGCGATGCTCGTTATCTTGTTGCCTGGATCCTGCAGAGCCAGATGGCTTATCACGCCCTGTTCTTCTGGCAAATACCGTATGAGGAGGCTCAGGCAATGATGACATCTAGGCTACATCATTAAGGCTTCACAACAACACTGAGATGAACTCGCTCTTCTTTAGATAATTTGAGGCAAAACATCAACACAGAGCTACTCTACTTGAGGTAATTTGAGGCAAACAGACATCCAAATTGCGCTTCTCTTAAGGTCATTTGGGGCAAACAGGCACCCACATTACGCTTCTCTTCAGGTAATTTGAGGTAAGAAGACATCCGCCTTGTGCTATAGGTAATTCCATGCTAGCAAAAACATTGCAAAGATGTCAATTCAGGTATCAGAAAGTTAACACCATATCATAAAAAAAATCTTCGTCTGTACATTTACTGTAATATAGGGGATTTTACTAATTAGTCAATCCATATGCATAGACCTGCATGTCTTGTGTGCTTATTAAGGTATGCTGGGTTGGTACAGACAATGTGCCATTAACCTTTTTAGGCATTTTAAAATTGAGATGATTACACCCTGTTCTTCTGGCAAATATGATGAGGCTCATGCAATGATGAAGTCTACAGGGGCAGCCGTGGCTCAGTGGTTAGAGAACTGGGTTGGCAACCCAAGGGTTACCGGTTCAATGCCCAACCAGCTGAAGTGCCCTTGAGCAAGGCACCTAACCCCCACACTGCTCCCCGGGCACCGCTCAGCAGGCAGCCCACTGCTACGGACTAGTATGTGTACTTCAGTTTGATTCACTAGTCCAAATGATAAAGTGCAGAGAAAGAATTTCCCCTAGGGGACCAAAATTGGCTCCAATTGGCTTCGTTTACTAGGCTTCGGGCTGCAAGCCCATCAACACTGCTCTCAGCTACTCCTCTTTAGTGTAATTTGAGACAAGCAAACGTCAACATTGTGTTACTCTTTGGGTAATTTGAGGCAAACAAAAACACTGCAAAGTTGACAATCCAGGTTTCAGAAAGTTAAGTCATGAAAAAATCCATTACATTTTCTCTGCCTGTACATCTATGTGTGATTTCACTAATTGGCATACTGTGCTGCTCTTCTTTAGGTAACTTGAGGCTATAGTCAGAACACTGCAAAGGTGTGACTGCAGGTTTCATAAAGTTAGCTAAAAACAAATCCGTTACTTTTCTCTGCCTATACATGTGTTGTACTATGGTTGAATTAACTAATCCACCGATCCATATGCCGTAAACGTCTTTCGTACACTGAGCTACTCTTCTTCAGATAATGTGAGACCAGTGGTGGACAAAGTAAAAGTAAACATACTTTCGTGGTGTAATTACAACAGTAGCACATGATAGCTGTTACACCGTTTACTTCATTTTACCTACCTATTGAGATAGACTTTGTTATTACTGAAAAACAATGAAAACATAAAAGGACCCACCACAAACTCAACCCACCCTGTGCAGAATCAGCTTATCGTAAGACAAGTACATTGGTCTACTTTTTACTCAGAGAAGTTACCCGTGTTGGAAATAAACTTTTTTTTACCTTTACTTTTACTTTGTCCACCACTCTGGCAAACAACATTCATATTGTGTTATAGTCTGAGGTAATTTGAAGGAAGCGAAAAGACTGCAGATGTGTTCCTCCAAGTTTCAGAAAGTTGTGAAACACCAAGTCATAACATATCCATTAATTGTCTCCTCCTATACACTTGCTATGGGTGATTTCTACTAATTATCCGATCTATACGTGTCTTTCGGGCTTATTAGGGTATGCTGCTAGCTCAGAAAATAGTCCGTTAGGCATTTGCAGCATTCTAAAACTGGCATTTTAATTAGGCCACCTTCTCGAATTACCTTCTAGTTAATCATTTACTGTAAATGTCATGTACCTCTTTGTGAAATTTCCATTACCTAATGTTCTTGAGTTTTAATGAGGCATTAGCATTGTGAAAGAACACAACAGTCGCAAAGTAAGAGCCACTTGCTAAGGGGGGAAAAAACTGCTAAAAAAAACTGTCATCTCTTTGGCACCTCTCTCTTGCCGTCATCTTATCTCCTGCCAGTGTTAAAACTGAGGAGATAGACAGGTACTGTGCATACAGTATGCCATAAACAACTGAAACCCGGCCTACACCTGGGTGGATGTCTGCCATGCCACAAGAGATGTCTGTATTCGGTGCACATAAGGAGCACTTGGCCCACAAGACTCACAGGTAGAGTGTTGCCAAGCACTGTATTTGCGTATACAGTACAGTAGAGCCAGGCTACAGTAGAGCTATGCGTCAGAGCTTTGCTGTAACACACATTGCTGGACTGGTCATTGGGCATACAGGGCAATTTCCCGGTGCATGGGCTGACATCATCAGGGGCTAATGCTTTTAGTTTTTTGTCTGTGAGTGCGTTTTAATATGCAACCTTGCCTCCTCCACTTGTCTCCTCCACTTGCTTCTCATCATGATGACATCACTGACAACAGCATTATATTTCAATATCTTGCAAAAGCTCAATTGTAGAGTCTTTTTCTCGTGTGCAATTGTTATGGTGAATGAAAAACAGTCCCTCAAAAGTTGTTGTGGCTAGGCTGACAGCTGGGAAACTTTATCGTTTTCTCCACGGAGGAGGGGCCAGGAGGCGGGGCGAGGAGACAAGCGCAAGTGGAGGAGGCAAGGACGCATATTAAGATGCACTCTGTGTGTTTGTTTCAAATCCTCCCTTAGAGACCAGCCCACAATTTAGGAGGGGCGGCCCATCTGTGTATCCTAACAGTAATATACAGTGGACTGAGCCCATCATTACATTACATTACATTACATTACATTACATTACATTACATTACATTACATTGCACTTAGCTGACGCTTTCATTTTATTCAAAGCGACTCACAACTATTATTTGTCAGGGTATTGGTTACAGTCCCTGGAACAATGTGGGGTTCGGTGCCTTGCTCAAGGGCACTTCAGCCATGGATGGAGGTGTAGGGAGAGGTCAGGGGGAATTCGAACCGGCAACCCCTAGACTGAAAGACCAACTCTCTAACCACTAGGCCACGGCTGCCCACATGCATCCATCATAATTGTAGTATGGTGGTGCGGGTGAGGGGCTGGTCTATGCCAAAAACACCCGGGCTGGTTAAGGGTCTCAGTCCAGCCCTGGTAACACAGTACATGTGTTAGTTCAACACTCAGATGGTCAAATTGAACTCTCTTCTTCTCTGCCTTATTCTCTACTACTGTAGGCGTTGACATAAACATTGCACCATTTTCTATGAAGCCTTCCAAATACCAGCACACGATCTGTCCGTCTCATCGGATGTGGAAGGACACCTAACAGTGAGACCACTCTCTGGCATCGCTCTGTTAGTCTAGAGATGAAGAGGGAGAGAGAGAGAGAGAGAGAGAGAGAGAGAGAGAGAGAGAGAGAGAGAGAGAGAGAGAGAGAGAGAGAGAGAGAGAGAGAGCAGAGGGAGATAATCCATAGGAGGTAAGAATGGGCAGTAAGAGAAGAGAAGAGAAGAGAAGAGAAGAGAAGAGAAGAGAAGAGAAGAGAAGAGAAGAGAAGAGAAGAGAAGAGAAGAGAAGAGAGGAGAGGAGAGGAGTGGAGAAGAGAGGAGAGGAGAGGAGAGGAGAAGAGGACTTTAATTTGGTTTGGATGGTGCAGTGTGACTTTGATGGAGCACCGTGTTCTCTCACCAGAGTGAAATGCATGTCCTCCGAGGAAAATGGACGTGACTGACCTATTGCAGTGGTAGAATGAATGTAACGGCTGTGCCATGGACACACATGCACATACAGAGACACATGTGCACGTGCACACACGCACACACACACAGGGGTGTCGTTCAGGTGGGTAAAGGGTGACTGAGTCACCAGGGCCCCATGTATACAGGGGGCCCACACACAGTCCTATTGATGATGATATATGGCTAAAGAGGGGCTATTGGAGCTTATTGTACATAGGGCCCAAAACGGGTTGCTACGCCCCTGCACACACATA
>NC_085864.1:33279177-33301677 GCF_034702125.1 Engraulis encrasicolus | reverse complement strand
ATCCTCTTCCTCACAGGAAAGCTGCTACAGTTCAGATGGTAACGAGAGAAGCTTCCAGAAGGCGCTGTGGAGAGAGAGTGTGTGCGTGTGTGTGTGCGTGAGACAGAGAGAGAGAGAGCAGTCTTGTGTTGTCCTACCACTTACAGAGAAGCCTGGCTCTACACAGACCTCCTAAGCTAATTTGAGCAGTTGGTGTAAGACCACACAAATATATTTATTTGGATGACGGAAGAATGAAAAGAGAAGAGAGCAAATAATATGAACCAAATTTTAAAAGCTGCACAATTGCCATCCCACAATCGCTCCCTCCGAATGATAAATGGCTGTTTGGTGTGAACACTAATAGTTCAGAAAATCTAAGATCAAATCTCCAGATTGGCGTAAATTAAATATTGATCTGACGACACTGAATTATTAACCATCCTTTCATTATTAAATTGATTTATTTTTAATGTGTTTTTGCATCTATCTATCTATCTATCTATCTATCTATCTATCTATCTATCTATCTATCTATCTATCTATCTATCTATCTATCTATCTATCTATCTATCTAGTGCAAATTGTTTTCATGAGTACTTTATGAACAATCAACTTCCAATTGATTGAGACATTATGAGGAGCAACACAGGGCTTTTTGGATTAGGATAATGGGCATCATCTCTGTGGTTATACTGGACTTAGAAATAATAATATTTGTAATAATAATAATAATAATAATATATGCAATTGTATTCTGATCAAATGCCCATCAATCCTCACCATGTGTTGTACTGTAGGCACTTTCATTTGAATATACAGTATTACTATTACTGTTTTATCTGTGGACGTAATCCCATCTGCCTTGGCTCCCTGCTTTGTGTAGCCACGGGAAGAGTGAAGAGAATGAAACAAGAAGGTTTTATTTTCCTGTTCCATGTTTTTAGTGGAAATTACCACACGATATGGCAAAAAAATAAACATATCAAACAGCATAACACATGAATGAGAAATCTGCATAAATACCATGCATGACGTGAACAGAAAAGTATACAATTTATACGAAACCATATCCTATCATTTTACTGATGTCCTGAAAACATTCAACATTGATTGGAAAGAAATGTGAGGTAGTCTACACAAACATGTGTTTATGTGTGTGTTCGTGCGCAGTGTTGGGAAAGTCACTCAAAAACAGTAATGCATTACTGATTACATGTTACTGTAAGTAATCCCTTACACTACAATATTACTATATTTAAAATGGAAGGCATTACACTACTTTTGCACTACTTTAGTTACTCTCGCCGAAATAATTTAATATGAATCACAGTAAATCAAGGTCACGAGTTATGACTATTTCACTTCCTATCCAGGAGGTGTTTCAGCAGCACCCAGACTAAAAAGTAGCAGGTTCAGGAATAGCTTCTTTTTTTTTAGGAATAGCCTCTTTCCGACCCACCACACTGAAGACCATTAAAATCCAAGTTAAAGTAAAACCTATTGTTACTTAAGTTACTTGCATTGTAACTAGTATATATTACAGCTTTTGCCCCCTGTAATGCCTTACATTACTTAGTTGCAGCAAAAAGTAATGCATTACAGTAATTAATTACTTTTGTAACTAGCTACTCCCAACACTGTTCATGCGTGCCTGCATGTGTGCGTATGTACGAAGCCTACCTGTGTGCGTGCGTGCATGCGTGTGTGCGTGCGTGTGTATTCTGGAGGTCTGATGGGGAGGGAGCAGCAGTCACGCGGAGGTACAAGAATGCAGTTGTGAGGGAAGAAGAATGAATTAATATCCGCAAGAACATCCAATCAAAGCAGAGAATGTATGCTGATTTTCAATCATCAGTTAGGCTCACATGACTAAAACTGAGCACTTATTCAGAGATTGGTTAGCCAATAGCTGTCATTTCGGGATTTAGCTGTCACTTCTCTGCTCTTACATTTGCATTTACAGTGCACTCTACAGAGCAAGCTGTTCCAGAGCTAATGAAAAGACACGGCTATTTGGCAGCAAATTGATGCGGGGAGGCAAGAAAGAAAAAAGTGGGCCCCCTTGACCTTGAAAAGTAAAGTCACTTTAAAAATTCCTTCGGAGACTTCAAATGGAAAGGTCGAGAAAAAGAAACTCTGGTGAAAATCAATAACTTTGACCCAGATCAGTAATGAACATGATGGAGAGAGTCAGTCAGACACTTGGTCATCAAAGCAAACTTGGTCATCAGAGCAAACTTGATCCAAGCCTTAATAGTACTTCATAGCACATGTCTCACAGTTAGAAGTTGACAGTCTTTAACATAAATGTTTGGAAGATCGGGTGTGTATGGAATTGCAAGCTAAAGGTAAATTAGAAATAATTCATAAAATACATAGCCTGGCTGTATGTCTGCCCATGCACTTCCGCCATATTACTGGACGTGTCTAGTTTGTAAGAAAGTAGAGCGAGAGTTTGTAAGCAATGACGACGGTAGGCCTACTGTAGATAAGCATTGTATAACGTGTAGGCAGGTTTTTAGTTAGGATAATTGCCATTGTAATTGTAATTACCAGATGTTTAGGCAAAAAACCTTTGACTGTATATTTGTCTATAGATGTGCAGTCAATGGCTTCAGCCAACTGCTGGAAGAAAACAATTCTCGATACAGAACTGTGAGACAGACTTCTTTCTGTGTGAAATGCAATGCGGAAATGGGGGCTCAGTATAGTCCGGTGTCGCATCGATATGAGCTACTAGTCCAGCTGGGCTACCACACCGGTTTGGGTATGGGATGCATTAACAACCCATTGGCAACTCATCGTGACAGCTCAGCACATCCCGATAGAACACCAGCTATAAAATATATGCCCATTGCCCACTAAAGATAAAGTTGTCTATATCCCACCATCTCTCCTTTCCCTCTCCCTCTCTCTCTCCATCTCTCTCTCCCTCTCCCTCTCCCTCTCTCTCTCTCTCTCTCTCTCTCTCTCTCTCTCTCTCTCTCTCTCTCTCTCTCTCTCTCTCTCTCTCTCTCTCTCTCTCTCTCTCTCTCTCTCTTTCTCTCTCTCTCTCTCTCTCTCTCAGCAGTCCACCTGAACTCTAAGGACATAGAAGAGAAACACTTCTTCGGAGTAAACTTTTGAGATAGTGCTTGAGACAGCACACAGACACTTTCCACTTTTGTCTCTTCCTGGAAGCACTTGTGACATTTTACAAGCTCTCCAAGAAGCCCTTTTAGAAAAAAGTTCTGCCCTCATCCGACACAGCAACTTTGAGAAACATACTCACTCACTCACTTTAAATGGCACCCATAGTTAAAAAAAACAACTTCTGTCCGATTGTCAAGGTATATTTGTAGAGCAGTCAATTACCGCCATTTTTGTTTTGCAGGAGTGCATGTGGTTGTGGAGCATCTACGATGCACCTTCGCTTCCTGGAATCCTGTTCAGTGTTGCCAGATTGGGTGGTTTCCTGCCCTATTGGGATGCTTAGGATGGCGGTCTGTAGATAAAAATGGCATTTAGCAGGAAAAAAAACGCCCAATGTTTGGCCATAGAAATCAACAGAATTGGTCAGGATTTAGTGCTTCCAGGCAGGTTTTGAGCATTTTTCAGGCTGGAAATCATCAGCCTCATCTGGCAACCCTGATCCTGTTGGAGGCAAATTGTCCTTGCCGTGACCCAGCAGGGTTGCACTGCTCTCACTCTGACTGACTCATTTTCCTCCCCTCTTCCCCAAATGGGCATCAGTCGCAGCTGAACCACAACTTCCTTCCTTCTTTTCCTCCTGTTTCCATTTCTTTCTCTTGGTCTATCTATTGCTCTCCCTTCCTCCTCCTCCCTCTCTCACTCTCTCTCTCTCTCACTCGCTCTCTCTCTCTCTGTTTTTCTTGGTCTTATCTATCTCCTCCTCTCTCCGCTTTTTGTCATATCTCTCTCATATTCTTGCTACCTTGCCTTGTTTCTGTCTCCCACACACACATTCTCCCTTTCTTCCTCAAGGTAAACAAAATCTGTGAGAAACACGGCGCAAAAATAAGCCTGAAGAAGAAGAAAAAAAAACGGCTTGTTGTTTTCTTTCTCACAGTCCATGACGGATGAAGTACAGCTCTAACCTTTGAAAGCCTCATCAATAGAATCCAAACACAAAGAGCCTCGTGCTCACATGATGAAACATGCTGTGGTACAACTACGAGCATCCCCCCCCCCATGTCTTCTGCCTGCAATAATATGCTGACAGTGAAAAGTACAGATTCAATTACCATCTGCGGGGAGGAAAGGCAACGGCAACGGCAGATAATGACATGTTTGGCTCGGTTCAGCATTCATTTACACACGACACACTAGTTTGACCTTATTAGTGAAGCCTTGCAGGGGAGAACGTATACAGTATAGGCCTGTGTAATGCCATGTTACTGGGTGTATTACGCGTATAATGAGGCTGTCGTTACTGTACATGATGGCATAAAATGCCAGAGTGATCAGACTGCGCAGTAGCATGCTGGTTGGTGGCGTTGAGATGAGAGAGAAGGAATAACTATAAGCATAAACAGAGAGCTTGTGGAGACATTGCCTCAGCTTCATAACCTGATTCTCATCAGATGAATAGTTCCGCCAAAGATTTTCAATATGGTAACCAACACAAATCCTACCACAGGTCGCCAATGCAGCATATGGTGGGGTCAAGTCCGGTCTTCTCAATGGGCGCGACCAGAGATTCTTTAAGTATCTCTCTACTCTCTCTGGCGTGACTTTCCATTGAACTCCATTCATTCTCATATCCTGCTACTTAAGGAATCGTCCATAGATATGAGCAGGGCTGATTCGTAACGCCAATATGGCGTGTGCTTGCATATCTCCTATAGCCTACCTTTCTGGCAAAAAGAGCCAATGGCCTCCTGAGCTGTGCTGGCATTGAGGCCTCTAAAGTGGAGGGGCTTATAGAGAACAACTTTGTTCCTAGTCTCCTAAAGGGGCATGGCTGCTCTAGGATTCATTCTACAATTAGGGATATACTACATTACTTTATTGCATTTGGCAGACGCTTTATAACCAAAGCGACTTATAAACAAGAACATAATCATAGCATAACATCACTAGCAGAGACAAAGTGCACAGGAAATATACAGAACAACAAGTGCAGATGCAAAGAAGGGTTAGTTAGGGTTTTTTGGAAAGTAGAGTACACACGCACGCGCACACACACACACACACACACACACACACACACACACACACACACACACACACACACACACACACACACACACACACACACACACACACACACACACACACACACACATACACAACACACAACACAATCTATCTATCGCATTAGGCACAATAGAATAAATGGTGTAACAGCTATGTAATGTCATGTGCTAGTGTTGTACTTACAACACAAATTTACTTTTACTTTTGTCACCTCTGATCAAATATAATGGTTTCATCCCCAGCTTGAGGACATGGTCCATTTCAAGATCACACCTCTGGAATCACTTAGACTAAAACGTTTGTGGGGTAGGGTGGGGGCATTTCTTTGCTTTAAATCATTTTACCGTTACGGGGCCATTGTGACAATACAGTACGTGAGTTGGACCAGAGAGACAGTATCCATCACAGTGTCTGTCTTCCACCACCCTTGTGGGAGAATGGGTTCCAGGAGCTGTTGTTAAATTGATCTACTCATGCGTGCTGCGATTGGCTCGTCTCAATGACAGGGCTTGTGTTATTAGGGATGGCAATGTAAATTATCCAAGGATGAACCATAAAATTTTACGATTAATCCCTATGGGTTTATATCGAACAAAGAACGTATTTACATATGCACGTGAGAGCATACAGTGCTACACACAGGCACAGACACACACGCGCGCGCAGGCGCGCACGCACACACACACACACACATATATATATAAGGCCGGTTCTAAGACTATTTAGAATGCATAGATACACACACACCAGCTTTCAAAATACACACACAGAAACAGACACAGGCACAGACACACGCACACACACACACACACATACGCACACAAACACACACACACACATACACACACACACACACATACTCACACACATATACATAAGGCCGGTTCTAAGACTATTTAGAATGCACAGATATACACACACCAGTTTTCAAAATACACACACAGAAACAGACAGACAGACAGACAGACAGACAGACAGACAGACAGACACACACACACACACACACACACACACACACACACACACACACACACACACACACACACACACACACACACACACACACACACACACACACACACACACACACACACACACACACACACACACACACACACCCTGCTCTGAGTACAGGAAAAATCACACACAGATATTCAGAGAAACACACACATACACACACTGACACACACAAAAGGCATATTTGGGGAGGATTCTGCAGTGGTGTGGTGGTGCAGTGTTGCAGTCAGATGCTGATCCTCCCTCTCCTCCCCTCCCCTCTCCTCCTCTCCCCTCCTTTTATCTCCTCTTCCCTTTCTTCCTCTCCCCTCCTCTCCTCTCCTTTTATCTCCTCTCCAGCCCCTCTCCTTCCCCCCTCTCCTCTCCCATCCTCCCTTCCCCTCTCCTCTCCTCTCCTCTCCTCCTTCCCCTCTCCTTTCCACTCCTCTCCTCTCCTCTCCTCCCCTCTCCCCACCTCTCATTTCCTCTCCTCTGCTCTCCTCTCCTCTCCTCTCTTTTCCACTCCTCTCCTCTCTCCTCCTCTCCTATCACCTCCTTCCCTCTCCTGTCCTGTCCTATCTTCCCTTCCCCTCTCCTCTTCTCCCCTGTCTCCCTCTCCTCTTCTCCCCTCTCCTCTCCAGCTTTGTCATGGATTAGCTCCTGTCTTTAACCCTTGCTGCTCTGATCTCTCACCAGTCATGGCTTCTCAATCAGAGAGACACCAGCATTTTACTGTAACAAAATCTCATCTATTGCAATGCAAGTCATGTAAGAAACACACAGAGGGAAACACACTCACATTCTCTCACATATACTCTCCCCCTCTCTCTCTCACACACACACACACACACACACGCGCGCGCGCGCGCACGCACGCACGCACGCACGCACGCACGCACGCACGCACGCACGCACGCACGCACGCACGCACGCACGCACGCACGCACACACACACACACACACACACACACACACATATTTTAACCCTTTTCATGCGATTAATCACATCACTCTGGTGTTCTTGCAATACAAGCATGAAATGTTCGGAATGTCAAGAGCGTGTAACTTTACAGCCCCCCCCCTCTCTCTCTCTCTCTCTCTCTCTCTCTCTCTCTCTCTCTCTCTCTCTCTCTCTCTCTCTCTCTCTCTCTCTCTCTCTCTCCCCCCGCAGGGGGTGTTCCTGCTGCATACAGTATTATGATCTAATCGTTTTCATGCGTAGGGCGTTATGTAACGTTTGTGTGGCCTGATTCATTGTCTGGTGAGGTAAGTCATTGGTTAAAAAAGCAGGCTGAGTACAATACCGTGGCACCTTGGAGGAACTCGACACCGTGTAATTTTTTTCCCTTTCTTTTCCACAAGAGGACAAAAGGGAAAAAAAAAACATTTGCTGTATTCACTACCAACGCCTGAGAACACCACAGAAAAAAAACATCTAGAAATGGCAACATAACCACAACGTTTCATTTCCGAGATCAATTTGCATTCAGATCTGTAGAAAAACTGTCCTAATTACATATTCACTGCACTTCAAAACTAAAAAATTTTAACTGCCGCGTTTGAAGATACTGCAAGCTTTTCTCCAAAGAGTATTAACAATTTAAAAACGCTTTACAGCATTATTGTCAGGCATAGTACTGTGTACACCAAAAACAGTCAGTGACAAAACTTCTGTGAATTGCTTTTCTAGTCAAAGATCATATAATTCTGGTAGTGCTGCATTTTGTATCTTTTGGAAAAACAATTAACTACTTAACTCACAAATACACTTTTTATATTCTATATGCATGACAATATTCCATGCAATTTTATGACATATACACTTTCATTAAACACTATTTTTAATGCATGGTTCATTCTAAAAACGTTTTCAACTGAATACATTTGAAGAGTTCAGAGGCAAAACCCCCTAAGTGCCTTTTCAGAAAATAATCTTAATTCATTTTAATGTAATACAAAGCTATCAAAATTGCATATTTTATTATTTTATTCATGTAATATAACTATTTATATGTATTATCAAGTACATAAATGTACACCAAACCAACAACAGGGTTCTCTAAAAATATAGAAGTGCAGGTCTTCAGAAATGGAGTTTTGCATCTGAACTCTTCATTTTATGTAGGCCTACTATGTTTATAACAACCAGAAGTACTTGTAATTTTGCTGAGTTTACTATCCGTTAAGAACACACTGCTGGGGGGAAATATCCCCCCATTACAGCTTGAGCCTGGAAGATCAGGGGCTTTAATTTGCCTTTTTTTCAGTGGTATCGAAGACACATCTCCTGGCATCTTGTTTCTCGTGGTGGTGCAGAAGTGGTTGCTACAACTCGATAAGTCCTCCGTGACGCCAACGTCCTGGCAGAGTCATTTATTTCCCGGCGAGTAGAGATGTTTCGCAGAGCTGAGAGCTCAGTCGATCTGACACTCTCTCGATGGGAGAGCCACAAGAGCCTGTTTTCATCTCGCTCGCTGATAGTAGGGGCTAAGATGAAAAAAAATCACATCAGCTCTCAATCTTTTTCTTCTTTTTTTCTCTTTTTCTCTTCCTGTTTTTTCTCTTTTTCTTTTCCCGTTCTCTTTTTCTCTCTTTGTTTCTTTCAATTGGCAACAACTCGCCGGCCTGAGCACAGTCGTAATGGTGTTGTTTAACAATGCCTTGTTTCCCCAGCCAGGCCTTGATAGAGGTAGAGGTATGTGGCCATTGATTCCCACTCTATACTAGGGAGGTTTAAGTCTGGAGGAGGAAGATGTTTTATGGATTTCCTTTATCGTAACCCCCCTTCAGGAGGAGAGATGACAGTTATGTGATTAGTGTCTCTGCTGATGTGTCCTAAAAAAAAAAAACCCAACCCCCCACACGGCGCCCTCCAAAAGAACGTGCATGCCTGCAGCACAGCCAAACAGTGAACAGAGCCAGGGCTGCTGAGTGCTTCATTTCGTGGGCCCAGGACAAAGCCATCAGAACGGCTCCCTCTCTGGGCCCGGCACAACTGACCTCTTTGCCGCCCCTCCTGTCAGCTTCCCTGAGCAGAGCAGAGTGACTTGTCCATGTGGATATGTGTGTAGCGCAAAGTCAAACATAAATTAGGGCAATGCTCAGGAACACACAGCAGGGATTAAAGAAACACACTTTATTGAGAGAGAGAGAGAGAGAGAGAGAGTTGAGCCACGAGGAGGTCCGTCAATTTGTTGCAGGGAAATGATACAAACACTCTCTGGTGTTCAGCATTATGCAAATGTACTGGAAGCATATGTGCTGGCCGGTCCAGAGAGTCCACAAGTTATACTGCAGATGCCCCCCCAGCCTGTCTGTTCTTTGTTTAATGTTGCCAACACATTTGCATAAAGTATAGCCTACACCTGTTACTGTGGGTGTGTGTATTTTTTTTTTTAAAAATTCCTTCTTACTGCAAGTTATGCCCAGAGATAACTTCATATGGGAGATGAGTTCATCAGCCTCCTTTCTGCGTCATTAAGCTTTTAATAATAAATAATAGTACATACGTTTTATATAGCGCTTTTCATGATACTCAAAGTCGCTTTCACTCTGTTAAAGTGTGTTAATTAACTGTATTTGGTTAAACTTTCTGTTGCTGTCCGTGTTACGTACATTATCGTGTCAAAATGAAGTACATCATAATGCCATAATTAAACTGCACTGTAAAAAATGCCCGTTGAAATTACGGCAAAAAACTGTCAAATTGCAACAGTCAGTGACCGTAAAATGTAAAACAGTTTGTCTCTGTACTAAATACGGCAAGCTACTATTAAGTCAAAAAGCACTACATGACTTTATTTTTGACAGGTGTCATATGTAGAAAATACTGGACTGTTCTCTGTAAACGAAAATATTGGAAAATACCGTTAAGTGAAGATGAAGTAGTCAAGAAACGATACATAACTTTATTTTTCACTGGTGTCTTATGTAGAAAATACTTAACTGTTCACTGAAAAGGAAATATTTGAAAATACTGTTAAGTGAATATGAAGTAGTCAAGAAACTTGTCAGAGTTAGATTGATCAGACTGGTTAGACTGTGTTCAGCCAAAATCTAAACACCAAGAGTTGCAGCAAGACTACACAGTGTTATTTGACTCCTCTGGATCGGAGTTGTTGAGCTAAGAGAGCTAGAGAGTTAATGTTTAATTCCCCAGAGAGTTATGAAAACCATGCCTCCTCAAATGTCAAATGTTTTGGCAACATGAGCAGCCATTTTTGTTGAGTCCCCTATAAGTGAACCAAACTCAATCCTCTGTAAGTGAACCAAATTGTGAACCAACAGACAAAGAACTCTGTTCTGCTTTTCTTCACATTGTGTATACTACAAAAAGTAGGTGCTCTTTCTGGTCGTGTTAGGCTTTTTGAGTCCTCTTTTTGTCCAATAGATCAATTGCACTTGTTCCAGGTGCAACTTGTCAAACCACTGATGGCTGGCTGGTTGTAACAGGCAGAGTTTGATGTCAACATGCTATTTGATTAGTAGCCATCAATTAACTTAGATTACAACCCTCTGCATGTGTTCAAGTTCATCCTGCGCAACATTTCCCTTATTGGACTTGGAGGCTTTGCCATCAGAGTTTTCGAGTGAGAGGCAAATTGACAAAATAAACCTCTATAAAATTCAGAATATCCTTATTTACATTCCTCCTACCCAACAGAAAGCAATGGAGGTTATAATGAATTAAATATTAATTACTCCACAGAAAACAGATTGCCTGTCTGCTTGGCTCCAGGTGCCTCCACGTTGTAGATTTGACAACAGTGAAGCTGGCAACTGAATAAACTGTGCAACAGTTAAGGACATTTTGCAATAATTCACTGTAACTTATATATTTCTCCGGTAACAGCCTACAGTTTAGCCTCATTTAATGTGTAAAATATACCTATAGGCTAGTATAATCTGAAAAAGTCTACCTGGGACAGTAATCCCTTGATTCAGTCTCTTAGAAATAGCCCAGTCTATTTTAAACTGTCATTCTACCCCATCCAAATCAATCTATCAATCAATTCCTGACCTCACCTGAGTGCTAAGGGCTGTCATGTAATGATTAACTTACTGCCTGCACCTGCGAAATGCCTCATCACTCGGGTCACATGGTTCACTTGAACATGTATTTAAACCGGGACTGTTGCATTGTGCTATTCACTGGTTGGCAGCTAGCTAGCTAGCTGGCTGACTGGCTGACTGGCTGTAAGGCCGGCCGGCCGACCGGCCTGCCCTCACCTGGCCTGACCTGGCCGGCCCGGCTAGCAGGTCACGTTGTAAGGGTGGCTGTATGGCTGGCTAACTAGCTTGTTTGTTAGCGTGCTTGCCCCGCTAGCTGTGGCCTTCATTTTACTCAAGGTTATTTTCAGGCCTTTTTCAAAAAATGAATGCATTTTCATACCCTGCAGTGAGTAGAATCAGTCCAATCAGTTGTCTGATTGTAACTCTATAGGACTCACCTATTATGTGAAATTTATGGGAATTCCACTTAAATGCAACACATATAAACTTTGAATCCTACGCCTGAGCAACACAATTGTGCTGCTGGTTTAGCAATAAATTCTGTGGAATGAATAGAGACTCACCTTAAAAACAAATGCTTTATACTGTAAATTGAACAGTCATACCGTCAAGGCATGAATAATTTCTGTTGTTTTAACAGAAATTGACAGTAAAATAGGCAAATGAATGCTGTGGAATGGTTAGTATTTCACTTAAAAAAACAACAGGGTTGCATTGTTAATTATACAGCTGTATACCAAGAGCCTAAGAGTTATTTAAACAGTAACTCCCCTTTATTGTAACATCTTGAAAATGTTGATTCTACAAGTCTTAATTTACCTTACCGTAAATCCATATACAAGATCTCTGTGTTTTATACGGTGAAAAAATGGCAACCACAGCTGCCAGTTTTTCACCGTAATTTTGACAAGAATTTTTTTACAGTGTGCTTTCACACCATCATAGTTTCAATGTTTACCTTGCATAATTACACATAAATACCCTGAAAGAAAAACTGTTAGCTTAAATAAATCAATACTGCTTTTTATATTTAAATGAAATGTGGTTCTTCCAGGGCAAAATGCTGTATAAGAATATAAGAATACCTCTATTTTAACCCTTTATAGGGCACACAACATATTTTAAAATTCAATTTTTCAACGTTTGACAGGCTCCAGGTCACTGCTGATTGGTCAAATATCATGATGCCACTATCTGTGTGGAAGCCTGATCTCTCCTGATTCATGTGATATAACACACTTGGTTGTACACCCTTGTAGGGAGGCATGGCTGGGAAATGTGTAATAGGTGTGGAAGTGATCAAACACTCGACCTATAACGGGATAACATATAGTACGTTATCTTTTAGTGATTCAGAATGTTCAAATATACTGCAGCTAGTGTTTGACTACATGGAACGGTATGTTTTTCCAGTGATGTGTTCATTTCTCCCGCATTGCACATGAGCACCGATGCTTTATTTGGACACATCAGTGTCTATAACTGAGTGACAGAGGTTGTCAAAAAGACATACGGTATGTGATGAGGGGGAGGAAAGTGTGTGTGTGTGTGTGTGTGTGTGTGTGTGTGTGTGTGTGTGTGTGTGTGTGTGTGTGTGTGTGTGTGTGTGTGTGTGTGTGTGTGTGTGTGTGTGTGTGTGTGTGTGTGTGTTGTAACGTTGTCACCGGTTGAAAAATAAATAAATAAATCTTAGTTCGTTGGGCGCCAGGCAGTCGAAACTGCCACCGGTTTAACACGCGTCACAGTCCCAAAAAAAGGAATAAATCACCACCAGTCAAGAGTTCGTCATGCAATCAATTATATTAAGTTCCTGTGCTTACAATATACCCTTCACAATCCCACAGTCAAAAAAAATGTCCCATATACAATGTCCCGATTAATTGAGCAGTGTGTTCATTTCCCAAGTAAGCACCAAAACAAAACAAAACAAAACCTTTCGGCCGCGTAAGGATGAGGGGGGGAAGGAAGTTGAAAGGGGGAAAGAGAGAGAATGTAGGCTTGTGGAGCCGTTTGGGGAAGCGCTTGTAATGAGTAAGTGTGATGAGGCCAGAGCACAGCGGGGAGAGGAGGGCAGATGAATGAAAGAGGGAATCCCTGGAATCAGATGGCTCAATCTCCGGATAGCCAGGCCAAGCAGTTACTCTTAGCGCTAATCCAAACTTAGCTTTTACCTTAGGTCCTATGTATTCCAGTGGTGATTCTCGATTCAGTCTCCGTCCAAAGTCATCCCAGTGAAATCCCTGGTATATTCCAAGTCCGCGAAAAACAATGCACGCCTCCGTCACACTTAAAACGCAGCTAAACACTTGTGTTTTACAACGCACAAGACCGGCTTTCCATCCAGCTACTTGCAGGAGGCGCCCCAAACATTGACAGAACACTTCCTATATGGTAAATCAGGAACCCCGTGGGGGGTGACGTTGTCACAGCTGATGCATGACATCACTCACGTCAGTAAACAACATGTCATTTTCCTTAATCACAGTTCATTTGGGGAAATGTTTATCAGGCTTTAGGTTTATGTGTGGGGAAAATATAGGAGAAAATTAGGAGTGCAGAATATTTGAAACAGAGTTTCCACTCTGTTGCATTCTCCTTCCCTTGCAAAAAGACGGCACGTCGGGTTTAAGGTTAGAAACCAAGGAATTCTTCCTCCTCAGACTCCTCCTCAAAGACTTTTTTGAGTTTTTCCTTTTCCTCCCGATCAACATCCTCCGCTGTGGGGTAGCATGGTTTTAAATTCACCACATTCACATTTGTGCAGTTTTCCCCATCTTCTTCCTGCACCACTAGATAATTCACTGGGCCCAAGCATTTGAGGATGCGATATGGTCCTTTCCACTTAGGGGCCAATTTAGCAGAGAAGTATCTAGAGGCCTTGGACTGAGGGTGGTTGCGTACCCAAACCCTATCTTGCGGTTTATAGGAAACGTCACGGCGGTTCTTAGATACTTGTTCAATCCAAAGCACTCTCCTTCGAGTCAAGGTCCGTTATGTTAAAAACCCTTTATTTTAACATGGGGTCACGGCGGTTCTTGTTGTAATTCCGCAGTTGGCGCAGTTTCGCCTTGGCATTGCTCTCTCGGGCTTGAGCCTTTAGTTCCTCAATCCGTTGTACAACCTCGTAAGGACGTGTATCAGGAAATAAGTCACTGATCTGCAAAACCTGATCAAGAGGACTCCTGATTTTCCGACCTATTTGCAGTTCTGCAGGTGTGAGGCCAGTTGTCTCATGGACTGAAGAATTGAGGGCAAACCGAAACTCTGGTAAGTATCTGTCCCATGTCCGATGGTTTTCATCAATGTAAGAGGAGATAATATTCTTAAGATTCTTGTTCACTCAGTCAGATTGGTTTGCGGATGATAGTCAGTGGTATTGACTGGTTTCACTGCCCATGTATCACAGAGCTCTTTGAAAACAGAGGACACAAATTGCGAACCCCTATCGGACAGGACGAAGGCAGGTACTCCCCAACGAGTGACAATTTCGCGATGGAAGATTTTTCCAATAACAGGTGCAGTAGCAGTGCGGAGAGGGAACAACTCAACCCACCGGGTAAAGTAATCCACGAAGACCAGGAGATGCTCATTCCTGTCAGGGCTTCGTGGAAATCCACACCCAGCATGTGATTGGGTTGTTTAACCACAGTCTGTTGCAAATGTCCAGCAGGCTTTTGAGCATCACTTCTGCGGGTTTGACAGACAGGACAATTCCGGCAATAACGTCTCACTGCTTCCCACATTTTTGGCCAATAGGCAACTTCATGTATGCGTTTGTAGGTTTTGTACACGCCCTGGTGACCAGCCATGGGATGCCTGTGGTATGCGTCCAGCATGGGGTCCACGAGGTTAGAAGGCACATAAACCCGATAATGGGCCTGTCCCTCTTTCTGGTGTGAGGTACGGTACACTTTGTCCTCAACGACAGCAAAGTTTTGCGTTGGTTCCCCATCCTTGTTCATCACAGCTTGGTAAACCTTCTGGATCTCGTCCTGTTTTTTCTGCTCTTTCCAGATGTTGTCAGGTGAAAGGGGAAAAACATCAGGTACATCTCCGACACATGAGAGGATACTGCAAACCCCAGGCGTAATTCTGGATAGCGCATCTGGAGCCTCATTTAGCTTGCCTTTCCTGTACTCAACCAGGAAGTTAAAGCGCTGTAACCGAAGTGCCCACCTGAGAAGACGAGAGGTGGTTTTGGTGGAGTTGAGTACCCACTGCAGGGCAACATGGTCAGTCACCACGGTAAACAGCTTGGGTTCTAGATAATGCTGCCATTTCTCAAGGGCCCAAACAACGGCCAAGCACTCTCGCTCTGTGGTGGAGTAATTCCTTTCAGCTTTGTTCAAGGATCTGCTGGCATATGCAAGGACTTCTTCCTGTCCTGATGGTTTTCGCTGAGCCAACACAGCTCCTAAACCAACTTCACTGGCATCCGTGTAAACTGTGAACGGGAAGTTGAGGTCAGGATGTCCAAGAACTGGGGGAGAGGCAAGATGCTCTTTCAGTGCTTCAAATGCTGACTGACAGGAATCACTCCAGTGAAACCGTTGTCCTTTGCGTTTCAATGCATTGAGAGGTTCAGCGAGCTGAGAGAACCTAGGCACGAAACGGTGATACCATCCTGCGAGTCCTAAGAATCGTTGTACTTCTCTCAGATTGCGGGGTACTGGGTAGTTTTTGATGGCTTCAACCTTCTCTGTGTCAGCCGAGACTCCTTGAGCAGAGACCACATGACCAAGGTACTTAATCTGCCTGAGGCAAAATTTGCATTTTTTCAAGTTCAAGGTTAACCCTGCAAGGGTAAGCTTTTCCAGGACTTCGTGTAGGTCAGTCAGATGTTGCTGGACAGAGGGGGAGAAGATAATTATGTCGTCAAGGTAAACCATACAGTTCTTCCCTCTAAGTTTGTCCAGTACCCTTTCCATCAGACGTTGGAAAGTTGCAGGGGCATTTTTCAAACCAAAAGGCATAACAGTGAATTGGTAGAGACCTGCAGGGGTAATGAATGCAGTCTTGGACTTACTGTCAGCATCCATGCAGACCTGCCAGTAGCCACTGTTCAGGTCCAGGGTCGAGAAGATGGAAGCGCCAGAAAGTGACTCTAATAGTTCTGTGATGTTGGGAAGAGGATAAGCATCAGTTTCGGTAGTGGCATTTAGTTTTCTGTAATCCACGCAGAAACGATGCCCCCCATCCTTCTTGGGTACCAGCACTACTGGGGAAACCCATCCTGAGAAAGAAGGTTCTACAACACCATGCGCCAACATTTCCGACAGTTGTTCATCCATTATGGTCCGTTTCACAGGAGACATTCGGTAAGCCTTCTGCTTGATGGGAACAGCAGTGTTGGTGTAGATGTAGTGAGACAGAACATTGGTCTTCCCAGGCTTTCCAGTACACAGTTGAGGGTATCCATCCAATAGTTGTTGCAACAAGGGTTTCTCAGTTTCATGTAGATCACAGTTGGCCACCGCAGTTTTGATGTAATCTGCAGGCAACAGCTTTGGTGAGGAAAACACAACAGGCGGTGGCACGGAAGAGAGCAGACTGAGCACCGGCGGCCTATTATCCGGTCCTTCCCGGGGCATCACATTTCCAAAAATTCCAGTATCCACCGGCTGAAACGGGTATACAGTTGAATCAGTTTTAAAACTGTACTGCAAGTCTGCGGTATTCACTCGCATGCCACTTAAGCAAAGGAAGTCCAGACCCAAGACCATAGTGTAAGCAAGGGCCTTTGGTGTGAGTACTGCAACAGGTAAGTTGAACACATGATCTTGGATGTTGAGGTTTAACTCTACCCAGCCAAGGGGGACTTCTGTTTCTCCATTAGCCAAATAGAGGGGGCCACTGAGCCAGGGTTTCAACTCCTCTTTTGGACTCTTGATGACATGCCAGACACTGTCTTGTAACAGGGTGAAGGTTGCCCCGGTATCAATAATAGCTTTCCCCAACCAAGTGCGCATGGAAACTGGCACCACCAGCTGTTTAGGATAGCACAGGGAGGGAGTTTTAATGTTTTCTCCTGGCAACCTTTTACATACTGCAGTTGTCAGGGAGTTTCTTCCCCCAGTGCCACCACCTTTCTGCTGTTGAGTCTGCTGCTGACCCTGTGGTTTGGATTGTCTATCAGACGATTGTGGTCCATTTGCACCCTGGTAATTTGGACACGATCCGGGCGCATGGTGACCCTGACATCTCCAGCACGTAACAGGAGGCTTTTGAGATCCAGTCTGCCGTGGAGGAGATTGAGCACGTTGGGGTTGCCTCGTTGACAAGGAGAGTCTCTTGTCATATTCCACCTGCTGTCTTTCTCCAGTTGATCTCCGAGCCTCACCAGTTCATCGACGGTGGCAACACGGCCTCTCAATTGGCTGGTGAGATGAGGTTTTGCATTTTTAAGTATCATTTTCACAATTTCAGTCTCCGAAATAGCAGGACGCCATCTTTTACAGAGAGCTCGGTAGGTGAAAGCAAAGTCTCTAATAGACTCGGTCTCTTCTTGGTGTCTGGAGCGTACTCGATCAGCTAGCTCATCTTGATAATCTTCAGAAAGAAAACCGGCCAGGAAAGATGTCTGGAAGTCATCCCAGGATGTCACCGTCGTGCGGGTTATCTCCCACCAGTCTCGAGCAGTCCCATGCAAGACAGAGCGAAAGGTTGCAAGGATGTCTGCCTCAGTCATGGGTTGAATAGCCAAGAAGTCACGGCATTTTGATAAGTACAACACAGGGTCTTTATCATCATCGGGTTTCCCAAAAGTTGGAAATGAAATTTTCAGGAGTTTCAGATGGTCTGTCCGAAAAACAGGGGAAGGGGAGACTGCCTGAGGCGGCGTCCTAGGAGTAGAGGTATATGACGTCTGAGCCATGGATGCTGCCTGTTGGTTAGCAAGAGTGGACTTAGTGGTAAGTTCATCAATTTTTGCATTAAGTTTTTGGAATTCTCCTTTAGTCTCCTGCTTAAAACATGTCAGCTGGGAGTTTACACAATCAACTGCAATCAAGACTTTCTCCAGCAATGTGAAAGTGTTGTCCATTTTCAGTGCAAGTTGTTCCTGAGAGTTAAACATGGCTTGGTGACTGTGTTGGATCTCACTCTGAATTTCCATCTGTGCTTGTTCGATCATGAACCGAGTCTCCTCTATTTGTTTAGTTGTGTCACTTTGGAGTTGTTCAGTCATTAAGGACTTTGTTGCTTTGAGTAAGAGATCATGTTGCTCCTCAGTTCTAGCATGATCTTTCTCCAGGAGGTTTTTTAGTTCATTTATCTTCTTGCCCGCGTCTCCAGCAAGGCCCTCCATTTTTGTTTTAAGTAGTGAGTAAGTTTGTGAAACCTGAGTGAGGATATCCTGGTATAAAGAGGTCTGTTTCTCCACAGTAGTGTGTAATTTTTCTTGTACGTGGACTGCCAGACGGCCAAGTTCCCTTCCAGGTGTGGGTAATGCATGGGGTAACTCACACTGGGTGTTTGCATTCTCGGAGGCAGGCGAAAATGACATGTCAGAGGCTTCCAGAGGTGCATTCTCATCAGTAGCGGCGGGTGTTAATATTGCACTGGGTTGCTTGCCTGCTTCATCTAATTCCGGTGGCGTAACAGTTTGGCCAGTAGACGGAGACAGGGTAAAGGTAGCAGCAAGAGTGCTGTAAACATGTTTGCTGGGCTTTTTCGGATGGCCAAGGGGAGTAGAGATATCAGGCACATTGTGAAGTAGAGTGGAGTCAGCTAGCTGAGGGGAGGTAAGCCTATCAGTTGACTCTGTAAGTTTTTCAGAATCAGACATGGCCAGGAAGTGAAGTAAATGTGAAGAGGAAATAGAGGGAAAAATAATAGCAGGTAAGGGAGAGCAATACCCAAATGTTATAAACTTCACAATTCAACCTTGTAAATAAACAGGAAAAACAAAGACATTCTGCATGCTATTTCAATAACCAAGTTTCATGTAAAACATTTCTTCAACAACCCTCATTCAATTTCATTCATAGTGTACAACTCAGCAACAGGAAATATGTCATACAGACAAAAAGAATCAGACATGATGGAATAATCCAGTATGGGAAAAAGCGCCCCCTATCGGCCCCACGTTGGGCGCCATTGTAACGTTGTCACCGGTTGAAAAATAAATAAATAAATCTTAGTTCGTTGGGCGCCAGGCAGTCGAAACTGCCACCGATTTAACACGCGTCACAGTCCCAAAAAAAGGAATAAATCACCACCAGTCAAGAGTTCGTCATGCAATCAATTATATTAAGTTCCTGTGCTTACAATATACCCTTCACAATCCCACAGTCAAAAAAAATGTCCCATATACAATGTCCCGATTAATTGAGCAGTGTGTTCATTTCCCAAGTAAGCACCAAAACAAAACAAAACAAAACCTTTCGGCCGCGTAAGGATGAGGGGGGGAAGGAAGTTGAAAGGGGGAAAGAGAGAGAATGTAGGCTTGTGGAGCCGTTTGGGGAAGCGCTTGTAATGAGTAAGTGTGATGAGGCCAGAGCACAGCGGGGAGAGGAGGGCAGATGAATGAAAGAGGGAATCCCTGGAATCAGATGGCTCAATCTCCGGATAGCCAGGCCAAGCAGTTACTCTTAGCGCTAATCCAAACTTAGCTTTTACCTTAGGTCCTATATATTCCAGTGGTGATTCTCGATTCAGTCTCCATCCAAAGTCATCCCAGTGAAATCCCTGGTATATTCCAAGTCCGCGAAAAACAATGCACGCCTCCGTCACACTTAAAACGCAGCTAAACACTTGTGTTTTACAACGCACAAGACCGGCTTTCCATCCAGCTACTTGCAGGAGGCGCCCCAAACATTGACAGAACACTTCCTATATGGTAAATCAGGAACCCCGTGGGGGGTGACGTTGTCACAGCTGATGCATGACATCACTCACGTCAGTAAACAACATGTCATTTTCCTTAATCACAGTTCATTTGGGGAAATGTTTATCAGGCTTTAGGTTTATGTGTGGGGAAAATATAGGAGAAAATTAGGAGTGCAGAATATTTGAAACAGAGTTTCCACTCTGTTGCATTGTGTGTGTGTGTGTGTGTGTGTGTGTGTGTGTGTGTGTGTGTGTGTGTGTGTGTGTGTGTGTGTGTGTGTGTGTGTGTGTGTGTGTGTGTGTGTGTGTGTGAGTGTGTGTGTGTGTGTGTGTGTGTGTACGTGCGTGCGTGCGTGAATGCGTGCGTGGATGCGTGCGTGCACTCGTGTGTGTGTGCGTGCATGTGAATTTGTATGTGTGCAAGAGCACGCATTTGCACTTTCATGAACTGTCATTTCCTGCGTGGCATTTCAAAGTGCATCAAAACCATTACCCAAGTGAAGTTCAAGCGGCGCTTGACCCCACCTCTGATTCATAAAGCGTCTGTGTCTAAAAGGTGCACATAGAGGAGGCACTGCAGCACACCTTCTGCCTTCCTCAGAGACACAGCGTAAGCTATTGTACCGAAGACAGCATTCAATGGGCACTTCAAACTGCAGACAGCCAAGTCCCCATTCAGCATCTCATAAGTGAGCAAGGAGATAAAGCGCCGTGTCTGAGAATGTACGACGGGGGTTTCCACATATTTTTCCTGGTAGTTTAAGTGCAAATGTCTTCTTTTTGTACCTTCTGCAGGTGCGTAGCCTGAAGGCTTGCTACTACCTAAAGCAGCGCTCCGTTGTAAGATAGAGTAGACAGAGGGTTTTTTGAAAATGCTATGTGTGGCCTTGATGGCTTTCTGAGAAGAAACATCCCTCAGAAACTTTCCTGTGCTTCACTCAAGTATGAAAAGTGGTGCTAAGAAGAGGGAGTCTGAATAGCTTCAAACTGTGTGCCTTGTTCAGACTCCATGTTTCCTTTCAGTTCCTCCCCTGTCTTGGCGGTTGTATTATTATTTGACATTAAGGCAGCCTCCTTTTTAAGCTACCGTATGCAGACGTCTCAAAGAGCTTTTCAGCTGCAGGAAAAGGTGCCTTTTTTTTCGCTAAGCGCTTTGCTAATCCACAGTAAAAAAAAAATGTCACCACAGAGCAAAATGGAAGAGAGTTTAAGCTGCACTGGTACTAAGGGAAGTCGGGAAGGGAGGACAAAAGGGTCAGTTGTCCTAGGCCCTATAGGGAAAGAGGGGGCCCCGAATTGGGCCCTTCTTACACTGAACATACTTTATTCAGGGGCTCCCGGATGACTTTATCCTGGGCCTGGCCAAAGCTGCTCACAGCCCTGCTGGCGCTTCTCCTCCTCCCTGTAGAACATGGAACGACAGTCTAGGAACGATCATGTTCACGATCTCTGTTAATGTAGGGCTATTTTTTCTCTCTCTTGCTGCATAGGGCCTACCCCATATCATGTAGATCGGGTCAGAGATGTAATGAACTCTGAAATTGGAATCTTTTGTATCAATAATGCATACATGCTATATACTATAATGTAGGCTACTGCTACATACTTTAACATAGACCACGATCTAATGTCTTAAAGTGAAATGAATGACATAGGGCAACCTGCTTGTAAAGCTCATTACCTAACGAAGCATGTAGAACATACAGTATGCATGTAAGCAAGGCGTGAGCATCTGGTATATGGAGCTCAGGGCATTGCTGTTCATCTCCATATAGTGAATGACTGAGTATTTGGGATAAGATGCTCATTATACACACACAATTGTGCGTCGTGTTTGCAGGCATATAGCAAATGAAGAACTGAGCACGTGAGAAAGAGCCTGATTTCGTACAAGACATTGTGGAGCACATAGGGCTCACTATTATATCTAGACTCAAGACGCAGCTGTTTTCAGATGCCTTCCCCTAGCAGCTTTATATTAAATGATCTCATTGTTATTTTTTATTTTACAATATGTTTTATCTTAATGTTTTAATTTTCTTTTTGTGAAGCACATTGGGTTGCACTTGTGTATGAAATGCGCTATACAAACAAACTGCCTTGCCTATAAGTGAGAATACATTCTTAATTTCACACACGTTTTTTTTTCAACACCAGTTAGTAATAGTGAACAGTTGGGAACACCCACTCATATCATGATCCTTGATCCATAAGGACAATGGTTCTTTTTCTTAGAGACAGGGAAGGGCCAGCAAAGGACCCGGGCCAGACTCGTACCTCGCCAGTGTAGTAATGCATTGCCCCACCGCTTGAGAGCCATGGCAAGGCCCTGTGGCTCTTTTCCATATTAGTAGTCAACAGTAGTGTACATTGAGGCGGATGGGACTTTTGTTTACCAAAAAGGGTCCCGAGGGTACACCTCAGAAACGTATCTGGCCTCAGACATCTTTCGTTAAAGGTGTACTGTGTAAGATGGTGACC
>NC_085864.1:33264177-33274177 GCF_034702125.1 Engraulis encrasicolus | reverse complement strand
GATGACTTTGTCCCGGGACCAGCAAAAGCTGTCAGCTGCCCTGACTGCTGCTGCAAAGCCCCTTGGGTACTGCAACCGACGAACCTCCCTCTCTCTGTTGGCTGTCAGGAAAAACTCTGGATTGCTTCGTCCTTCAGTTCGATAAGGTAGGCTATGTTTGTGTTTATAAATGTGTAATTGCTATGTGCTTGTTTTCCTGACTTTTTTCTGTGCTGGTTGCAGATGTATTCTTCAACCTCGGGAGTTACAGGGCATAGACTCCAGAGAGAGTGAAGGCAATATACTGTATGTTCATACATTGAAAATCCTTAGTGAAATGAAAAAAAAAACAACTGGTGTGATATAGTATCAAGTGGTAAACCTCACTGCAAGCCTAGGTATACTCCTCGTAATGACAAGTATCTTTGTGTTGTATTATTGTGTGTTGCATGTGTATGCGTTAGATTGTTAAGCTCATTGCAAGCTGGGGAAAACTGCAGCCAGTCCTAATAATGAAAGGTAGTTTTGTGTATAAATATATTAGGCCTTTTTCACTTTGTACAATGCATTAAGAGGTAACCTGCCTTTTTTTGGGTTGGACGGGTTGTGTGGAGGAGAGGATATAATGTATAGAGGAGTGTATATTGGAGTTTATATGATGAGAGGACATGTGTTAAATGTGAATGTCTGAAGATGTTTATGTGTCTGTGTGGACATGGTGTCTATATGTATAGCAAATGAGATGTGTACTATAAGATCTAACCTGATAGAACTGAACAGTCTGATGTGAAACCAAATATCCCTATGGGACAATAAAGAATCTAATCTAATATAATCTAATCCTCATTGCAAGCTGTGGTAGCCTATAGGCTCCTGCGCCTAATCCTTATGTCCTGGTTTTGAGTTGTATTAATATCTGTTGAATGTATTAAAGGTGGGGTTGCAGGTTAACCATTTTAAGAAAATGTACTATTATGACATCACGTTGGGGGTTCCGCAGGCTCATAGGAGTCTATGTAGAACCTTAGAATTCTGGGGGAGTTCCCCCAACGTGATGTCATACCTGCAACCCCACCTTTAAGAGGTAATACTGTAGTAGGGATGGGCGATATGGCAAAAAATGTCTTATCACGATTTTTCAACATAAAACCTTTTTTTAACATGCTCTTCCATCGACAAAATAAAAACAACAACAAAAAAACAAATCAGTCATTTTATATACTTGCAATTTTTAATTAGCAATTCATTAAATGTAAACATACTGACTCTCATAAAGTGCGCAATTGACAAATACAATAGTGTAAAGAATAAAACTGAAAGATAACAACACTAAGTAAGTAGACATCACTCTGATATTGATAATGTCCTCACTGCAAGACGATCTATACGATTTGTCCACTTTGGCAGATTCGAGACGATCTTGTACTCGATTTCACGATTCGTCCACCCCTATACTGTAGAAAATCCCTGTGTTATTGAATGGGGTGTTGTGTTGTGCATGGCCAGATGAGTGTGGAGAGGGGTGAACTCTAGGAGCAGGTGGAACGAAAGAGGAGCTGAGCTATACCCTTGAAGGGAGTTAACAGGCTCGTCTCCGCCACCACAGCCTCACTCACACGGTGCACTTTGCTTTCATCCCTAATCTCGGTCTCCTAATCTTTTAATGGTTACTTAACAACCTATCTCTTGCTTGTAGTACTTGCACAACACACACTCAAACACATTCATGCACTCAATTAGACTCACACACATACAGGCATGCACTCAATTAGGGAGACAGACAGAGAGAGAGAGAGAGAGAGAGAGAGAGAGAGAGAGAGAGAGAGAGAGAGAGAGAGAGAGAGAGAGAGAGAGAGAGAGATATTCATCAATTATGCACAGACTCTCTCTCTCTCACTCTCTCTCTCTAACACCTACTGTACATCAATACAATACACACACACACACACACACACACACACACACACACACACACACACACACACACACACACACACACACACACACACACACACACACACTGTACACAAACACACACACACACACACACACACACACACACACACACACACACACACACACACACACACACACACTGCACCTTCAAAATATTGGTCTTGCTGCCCGTAGGACTGAATGCACCTGGGAATCGCTGTCGGTCAACAAGGCCCCTCGAATGCACTTGCTGTTCCAGTATTGGTTGCAAATGAATTCTCTCTTGGTCCAATGTTGCTTCCATGGCCCTGTCTCTGCACAGTACACAAACAGCAAGGCCGAATTAATGCACAGGCTAGATATGGCTGCAGCCTAGGGGGGACCCACCTGCCAGGGGCCCCCTGATTGGTCAAAAGTGAGAAATTGCAGAATTATGATAAGATGCAACATTATATTAACAACATGTGTCTCTCATGTTGAGTATAGATGGTGGACATGTTATCCTTAATTCCTAGCACGTCATTATGACACTGTCTATGCAAATTTATTGGGAAAGTTGCTTTCTGGGGCCCCCACAGCAACCTGTAGCCTAATCCGGGCCTGACAGCCAGGACTGTTTTAATGTATTTGGGTGCCCGAGGCAAAGAGGATCTTTTTGGGGGCTTTTCATACACAACCCCCGCCCCCCCTGTCTTTAAGCTTCTGTGCAGGGCCACCTCGAGAGATATTTTCCATAGCTGCATCATTGCTCTTTTCAGTCAATAAATCTACAGAGATGCTGCCTACCACACTCACAAAAGTTTGTCATTGTCGTCATTTGAATACAAGTAGGTATACAGTCAGTCATTACCCGGGGGGAGGGGGCTTTCATCCAGGGGGACACCCTTTCATTTCCAGGGAGCCCTAGGCAATTGCCTAGTTTGCTGGCCTGCTCATAACAGGCCTGTAGACAGCCTTCTACATGAGATGGAGGGGTGGCAGGGTTGGGGGGGGGGGGTGTTGGGGGGTGGAGAAGGGCAGGGGGGAGGGGGGCGAATGGAGTGACAAGAGACACCAATCTCATTAAAAAAGTATACTGCCCCAAACAAGTAAGCCAAGGTTGCCGGAAAGTCGCAGGACCATCCATCATCTACAAAATAAACAAATAAATAAATAAATAAATAAATAAATAAACTATGTGCAAAAGAGCAGCCGAGTATAGGGAACAGACGGTGCCTGTCCCCACAACAGTCTGACTCACCGTTTCCACCTACATACACTCAGCGCTGTACAGGATGCAGCTAATTGATTAAACTCACCGCTACTTCCTGTGTGTTACTGTATTTGTTTTAAATATGAACTGTACAGTCACACTGGTGCATTGGGAAATGTTCAACGCAGTCTCACTCCCCTGGCGCCAAAAGATGCTGTGCGGTCCAGAGGTGGACTTTCTATTAGGCAAACCTAGGCAATTTCCTAGGGCCCTGACCAAATTTGTCCTCGATAGGGGCCCCAACTGTCACACTATCAAGGTGAACACACACAAAAAAATGACTGGAGCAATCGAAGATATGAATGAGACAAAATACTAAACTAGCACCAATTTCAAATCTATATCATGACTTTTAAAGGCTCCAAGTTTCTTTTTCGCCTAGGGTCCCAAAATGGCTAGATCCGCCTCTGGTGCAGTCAAATGGATGAGACTGTGTAATGTTGAGGGGACAAATATTCTTCTACAGAATGTTTGGCTCAACAAATAATCTTTCAGAACTTGTTTGTTGTTGTTGAATTGTTGTGATATGCATTCTATTATCGAATTTTCTAACCTTCTTTAATCATTCTTAAGACCATTTACTCGTCTGTATATTTTTCGACCGTTTACTTGTCTGTATAGTTTTCTAGAAATAGATTTTTCATGACTTCACTAGTGGCTTTCTTTTAGGCATAAACAGTGATAGAAAACCCAAACAAACATTTTTTTTTTTCAAAAGTGAGGATCTTTCAAACTGTTGCCCTGGATTCCACTTGATATGTGTAAACACATTTTTTCAAATACATTTAAAAATCTGCTTGTAAAAAATAGACTGTCTTAAGAACAGGGCCTAAAGACTAATATCTAGAGGGTGAAACCTTGTTCTCACAAGTGCCAGGAACAAACGGCAGCAAGTTTATCTCGACGACACCGAGTAGATTGCTTGTGAGCATCGTAGCAGAGAATGAAACCGAAATATTCTGCTGATCATCACACTTTTCTCCCAAGTGTCTCATAACCCGCTTCTTCTCTCTTACTTGCGTCGTTTCAATCGCCCGTGTTTGTGGCAGCTTGTTTTTGTCAGACGGAGCCAAATGAAAGTCGTAAGAACATAATAGAGAGCAGGCTATACATCTGCATGGCGAGTTCGGTTACCGCACCGTAATGCACTGGAGGAAACTCGGAAAGCACGGCACACATTTATAGTTCGTTCCACTTTATTGCACTTTGGACCTGATGTGAGGCAGAGGCATTAAATGCAGATGCACCCGGGCCTGACAAGGAGAAAATAAAAAGTGATAAAAAAAAATTCTACCGTGGATCGACTTGCGGATGAGCTGAGGGAGTGATGAGAGTGAAAAAGCAAGACTTATTTGTCAGCCTTAAAATGTGACTGTGTGTGACTGTGACTGTGTGTGTGCGCGCGTGTGTGAGTATGCGTGCCTCATTCTGTGCATGTGTAGCCTATATGTATGAGCTTTTGGCGCTTGTGTGGGTCTGTTGGTGTGTGTGTGTGTGTGTGTGTGTGTGTGTGTGTGTGTGTGTGTGTGTGTGTGTGTGTGTGTGTGTGTGTGTGTGTGTGTGTGTGTGTGTGTGTGTGTGATAAATGATGCACATCTCGGGGACAGAGTGGGTTTTGGTTGTGCTATTATTTCTGGACAGTACCGGGAGCATTTGAGGTAGCGCAGGAAAGAACAAGAGGTATATCAAAGGCAGCACGTACACACACGCACACACACACGCACTCGCCCACACACGCACACGCACACACACACACACACACACACACACACACACACACACGCACACACACACACACACTCGCCCACACACACACACACAGATGAAGCATCACTCCAGAGATGCCTAAATATAACCGGATGGTGGTGATGAGGCCATCAGTGTTGCCAGATGTGTCTGATTAAATCCCGCCCAAAAGGTGTTCAAAAACCACCAAGAAGCGCTAAATTCCGCCCAATTTCAACAAATTCCATTGATTTCTATACGCATACAACTGCAGAAAAAACGCCAAATGGCTGAGTTTTTTCCCGTTTTTGCCTGCAGACAGCCATCCCAAGCAGCCCAATTGGGCGGGTAACCGACCAACCTGGCAACACTGGAGTCCATGCCTGTCTGCCTACCTCTCTGCCTGGGAACAGTTCATGCCTCACACAACTCCGAAAAATCATCTGCCTAATAATTTATTGAATGTCTTCTTTTTTAGTGTATCTATATGTACAATATGAACATGTAAAAAAAAATACATCATGTACATCAAGTGCTTCAATTGTACATAAAGTACCTAACCCTAACATGCAATACAAGGACAATTTGTTGTATGGGATACATAATTCATGTAACAGAGACTGCAAAATATGAAAAATATGTAAATAACAAGTGTAACACTAGCCATCATCTGTCTTCCCCTCTCTGTCAGTCTGTCTCTCTCTCACACACACACAAACACACACGCATGCACGCACACACACACGCACACAAATACTACCTTAAACATACCTCTGTACAATAATACAATTATTACTGTATCTCTCTCTCTCTTTTTTTTGTCTGACTTTCTCAAATCCTCTCTCTGTCTCCCTCTCTTCCGCTCTGTATCCTTAATTCTCTATCTCTCTTTCTAACACCTTCTGTAGTGTTGGGTGTTTTGTAAGTGTCCATATGTTGTACATGACCTAAATTATGCCCAGGCAGCCTACGTCGTGTCTCTGCCTGAATGTGTGCACCAAGAGAACAAAAGAGAAAGAGACTATGTGTGTGCGTGCTATGAGACAGAGACACAGAGAGAGAGAGAGAGAGAGAGAGAGAGAGAGAGAGAGAGAGAGAGAGAGAGAATGTCTGTGCATGTTCATGGGAGTGCAACCAAGGTAAGGGGTCATGGGAATCATGTTATCCAGCTGCCCCCCTCTCTCCCTGGGGTGATCCCTCTCCCGTGAGCCGATGAGCTGTGGAGCATACACACACAGGCACACACACTATGCGTACGTGCAAGCGCGCGCACGCACGCACGCTCTCTCTCTCTCTCTCTCTCTCTCACACACACACACACACACACACACACACACACACACACACACACACACACACACACACACACACACACACACACACACACACACACACACACACACCTTTTGAATTAAAGGTTAGAATTAAGGTTAGGAACACTTACTGAAAAAGAAATGAGGCAGCTGAAAAAGAAAGCTCATGCATAACGGCTGATTTAACAGCATGATTTGCACCATTGACCTTTTTAACTAAATCTTTTTCAACTCTGACTGCAGTCTGGCTCAGCTTAAAAAGACACGGTGCGATTTATGAGTTCTTTCCTTTAGGACAAAACTAACTCCACTCATCAAAAACTTTACATAAAACTTAGCTTAAAAACTGTTCTATAACCTTGTTATATTTTGCATATTGTATCCCTCCATTTGTTGGTCTGGATCAATGATTACCACAGAGTGAAGGCACATAATTAAAGTATGATCAATCATTGTTTTTTTTCGCTAACTCTATGGTGATACAAGTGCATGTCTACATGTACTCTAGAGTAGCTGGTAGCTAGCCAGCCTCGCAGCCAAAGAGGGGTGCCTTTCTTTTCTCTTCGTTGCTAAACGTCTTAAGACCGTCTTAAGACCGTCTTACCATTCCCTTGGATTCAGTGGTGAGCGTCGCTGTCGAGAGAGTTGAGTCGCTCTTACGAAGGATGTTGCTACCGTCGTTAGCAAGGACGCTTTCGAGATATGGACCCCTGTCTCTCTGAAAAGTCACTAGATGACATCATGACGCTACGTATGACATCACAACGTCACACACACGACACACTGATCTCTAGAAAACGTGCCAACATGGCTATGTTCATAATACAAAAGGGCAGTGCTAGCTACTTTTTAGAGATCAGAGCTAATCTGCAGCCCTGGGAAACTATAAGAAACACTTCTGGTTGCTTAGTTGGTTGCAATCATAGCCTGTATAAATGGACAAAGTATCTGGATGTCACCCTTAGACTTTATCCGAGCCAAGAGGGACCCAATTTTGAACCGCAAGGGGCTGCCATTTTGGTTCACCTAAGCATCATTTATAATACGCTGCCTCACGAAAATCTCAAAGGATGAAATGGGACTATGGAATAACACATTGCAATTAAATGTTTCTTGGTGCATTTGGACACTCATGTGGCACTCCGTGATGGCAATAAGTTTTATAAACCCAGAGTGTCATTAAATGATGTAAAAAACGTTCACGTTAGAAGCCTGACATTTTTTATCTTGCTTTAACAAGCAGACTGGATACTCTAGTAGCAGAAAAACATTGAAATTGGTAGGGTTATGTGGGGCCTTCACACTCCTAANGGTACATACACACCGAGATATTTGCGTTCGCTTAACGTGTCCCGGAGCATCGCGAGTCCGAGAACTTTGCGGGCTGCCTTGCATACTGCACAGTCAGCGTCCATGTTCTATCTGCGGGCAGCAGCCATTCATTTTCAATGGAGCCCGCTCATTGAATGCGGACGTCCGGGCAGGGAAATAGACCTGAGTTCTATTTTCAAGGTGCATCGCGGACTTGTCCGGTCGGGCCGGACATGTGCCGCGCTTACACCGTGCTTACACCACGCTCCTGTGTGCAAGGCATGATCTGTTTACATGTATTCTAACCGTTTTCAGACTGACACCAGACACTTTCAGTGGACGTTACGTGGATGTCCGCGCTTGTGGTGTGTATGCACCGTAATAATGTGTAAATCTTACACTTGGCTCTGTGTACAATGGAATGTGTTTAAAACATTTCTGGGATATCAACACAATTGACAGACGAACAATCGGTCTTAAATCCGGGCTGCTTTCAGACTTCCGGAGCCTGAAAGTCGGACTCCAGCACCCGACATGACTGGCAAAACTGGCATCATTACAACGTTGCTCCTTGGTTAGCACCTTACTTTGTTGCAATGCGATTTCCCATTGGCAACCTGCTAAGTTGCTAACTGGTTAACAACATTGGTTTTGAGGAAAAAGGATCCAGTGCTGGACTGCCACCAAAAAAGAGCAGGGACATTTTTGCACTTTTGCCACTTCTAAATTGTGATACAGTCTCTAAGACAATACAATGGAAAACCAACAGCAGTAGTCCCTGAGGACTGTTGGCCCACTGGGAAATGCTCTGTACTGTATGCCAGAGCCCAGGCCTGCAGCCAAGCAAACATAAGCTCTTGCCAGGGCCGGATTAATGCACAGGTTAGATATGGCTGCAGCTAAGGGGCCCCCACCAGCCAGGGGGCCCCCACCAGCCAAAAGTGAAAAATGACAGCATTGTGACAAGATGCAATACTGGAAAATGAATCTGTGGTATTGAGTACAGTTAGTAGACATGTTATCCTTAATTCCTACCTCGTAATTATGACACTATCTATGTAAATTTGTCTAGAAATTTTGCCTTCTGGGGGGCCCCACAGCAACCTGTAGCCTAGGGGCCCCAGGTCATCTTAATTCGGCCTTGGCTCTCGTGCATGCCCCAAGACTAGCAATATGCCATCACTCGCCAAATTCCCCTACCAGAGACCGGCAAGAGAGTATCCCATTTGGTCCTTGATGACTCATTTAACCATCTCCGGTCTTTCAGAAATGATTCATTATTCACCTAAAATGGTTTCATAGTGATGCTGTACCTGTGACTGCAATCTTCATTGCATCAGTTGGGGAATACCGCTGAACTGATGCAATGCAACACTCAGCAGCAAGCAACCCTTAGAAGATGTTGACGTCAGCAGGGGGGGGGGGGGTTGATTTATTGTAATTTACCGTTTAATGTTTTTTTTTTCCCTCTGCATTTATGTGTTTGCTGCTGGTAGCCCCGTACTGCTGCTGCTGGGGATGGCTTGGTTGGGGGTTTTTTTTTTGCTTTGTAAATTGCCTCAGGACACAGTGCCTTTACTGCTGGGGCTTTTTTTTTAGAGCATTGGGTTGTAAAGAAATGCTGGTGCAAGGATTTTTTCCCCTCCTTCTTTTTCTCAATTTGTTCCATGGAGATAAGGCTGAGATATATAGGTCTGGTAAAGGTAGAGGTAGCACCACCACTACTGCTAGCTACACCCTGCACCACCCCTCAAGACCCAGACTCATATAAGAGGGTGTTAAAGCAAAAGCCCACAAGCCTCTGAGAAAGCCATGGAAGGACTGTGGTCTCCATCACACACACACGTACACACCCACACACGCGCGCAAACACACACACTGCAGACTGTGGTCTCCTTCACCAACACATACACATACACACACACACGCGCGCGCGCGAACGTGAACACACACACACACACACACACACACACACACACACACACACACACACACACACACGCATACACACATGCACGCACACACGGACGCACACACTGCAGACTGTGGTCTCCTTCACCAACATGTACACACACAAACACACGCACGAACACACACACACACACATGCACGCACACACTGCAGACTGTGGTCTCCTTCACCAACATGTACACACACGCGCGCGCGCGCGCGCGAACACACACGTGCACGCACACACTGTAGACTGTGGTCTCCATCACACACACATACACACACACAGACTGTAGACTGTGGTTTCCATCACACGCACATACACACACACATACTGTAGACTGTGGTTTCCATCACACGCACACACGCAGACTCTCTCTCTCTCACACACGCACACAGACAAACGCACACAAACGCACACACACACACACACACACACACACACACACACACACACACACACACACACACACACACACACACACACACACACACACACACACACACACACACACTCACACACACACACACACAC